>NC_057813.1:165853034-166036985 GCF_018294505.1 Triticum aestivum
ACGCCCCCCCCCCAACCGCCGGCGACTGCCAACCAGAGGTCTCACAACTTTGAATACCCACCGACCACTAATTTATTACCATTTTTCTCCTTCATATACGCGCTGACAGGTGGGCCCTATGGTAATGTGCCCTGCTGAATGTGGACCGGTTGACTGGTCAATTGATCATGTTATCAATCAATTACGGAGTTGTATGGTGAGCCAGTGACCGTATGATCACCCTAAAATGTACTCCTATTTTATTAACACAGTATAGACTCAAACTACCATTTATTTCTTTCATATACGGGCTGACAGGTGGGCCCCATGGTTACGCGCCCTGATGGTGCAACACTAGTTGCGCCGCGTGGAATGTTTGACTGGTCAATTGATTGTGTCATCAACAAAATATGGAGTTGTACGAGTGAGCCAATGGCCGTATAATCATGACATGTATTTGTTTAACACGGTACAGACGCAAGGGCTCATATATATGCGCAAGCACTCACCGCTACAAGCGCACACACGTGAACCCTACCCCTATGAGCACCTTCGAGAGAGTGGGCCAGCATATATGATCTTGAGATTTTACGAAGTCACCATAGGTGCCTCATAGTCGAGTGGAATGTCTCCTCCTACTGAACACACATCGCCGAAAAATACTGAAATTAACACAAGATAAATGCGAGCACTGGGACTTTAACCTTGGTGGGCTCGAGAAACCACTGTCCTCCTAACCATCCAACCACATGTTGGTTAGCATGACAAAATGTATGTGGTGACCATGATGAGTTTATTCTGAAGTCCAGTGACCATATCGTGCTTTCGCTTCAAATACAATGACCGTAAGTGTCGTCAACAAAATACGGAGCACGCATCAAATGCAAAGTCCGTTAGTGTCATCAACAAAATATGGAGACGTATCATGAGCTAGATATTGTTGTACTATTATATATGCTTATTTTCTTAGTGGCCGATTGCGTGTGTGGTTTGGTGGGCACATCATTTCTAGTTGTGGTGGGTCAACATGAAGACTCATGGGTCAGTTCCATCCTGTGCCACATATAGGTTGGACCGAGACGCGTTATACAAAGACCCATGTGGAGGACTCGGCGTACAACACGAAGCTACCAAAGTCGCGGAGGACTCTATCCCCACTAGTGATAAGCTGACTATATATGATTTGTAACCCTAGGCCCCCAGTATGTTATACAAGCTTGGGGGCTAGTTCGTCGATAGTATACACATACGCACAATGCCTGGTATTCACGTGTACTTTGTACACACCCCTATCACTAATATACAGCACCAGGAGTAGGCTCTTTATTCAACTGCAAGGGTCCAAACTAGGGTAAAACTTTGCCTCCTATTACCATCCAGCCTAACAGCTAGGGATATCCTACCGAATGATATGATGAAATCATATCTGCCAACTACTAAGAGAGAGGTGTGTCTGGGGGGCAATGTGTGTGAGAGAGGCCTAAAGATAATGTGCATGCGGGAGACACGTAGGCACATATATGTGCGTATAGAGGGCTAGTAGAGATCGTGCGTGTGTGTGTATATGCATGTGAGAGAAATAGTGTTTTCCAACTGAGATTAGTGAAAAGAGTGGTACATAGTAGTCAGAGAGAGAGAGAGAGAGAGAGAGAGAGAGAGAGACAGAGAGAGCATGTGTGTGAGACACCCCGACACCCTGAGAGAGTTTGTGAGCATGTGTGAAAGAGAAATGCTGATGCATATAAAGTGTGTGCACTTATGCGTTAGATAGAGAGAGATATAACGCGTTTGTGAGAATGGGCCGAGGCATAGTGCACCTACGTGTAAAAGGCGGTTCTATGCATTAATTTAAAATATAAATGGCATTATTATTTTTGGATGAGATCATGAATTTTGCAAATTGCGTATGGACGAAAATCGGTCTATCAGAAACGCATACTCTATTGAATTCTAGCATGTGCATGTGTTTATTTCATATTATCGATCCATAGAGTGGGAGCGGTTTGAAATACAGGCAATGGATGCTTTTGCAATTCATATATAAACATTAATTAGTGCACTCCATGTTGTTAGTGTGAAGCACTTTATACATTTGTCACTTGCATGGATACATTCCAAATTGCTAGCTACGAAATAGAATACATGTCGAATTCAACATAAAGGGGGTTTCGAATATTCGAATTCATAGGAAGTGCATTCATCTTTTTGAACCCAAGATAATGGCATTTGTAAATCAGATGTAAAAGGGGGCATCAATCTTTGTTGTGAGCTTGAACATGCTATATATATTCATACGCATATCTAACTTTTTTTTGCAACCAAGGAGATTATATCTGGAACCATGCATGAACTGAGGTAAGTTGCATATTTTTTAATATATACTCGTGTACAATGTATATTCAAATGTACCCCCTCCATACCAAAATAATCGTAGCCTTAGGATTTTCAAGAGTAAAGATTTGTGAAGTTTGACAAATCCTGAAAGTTCAATTCAAGAGAACCGAAAACGTTAATGCTTCTGCTCCCAAATATTGAATGAAGCGCCAAATAGGCCTCTGGTCACCCGAAACCGCGCGAGACTAATGTTTGGTGGTAGGAAATTACTGTCCTGACTCTGGCCCGTGTAGCCTATCGGCCCGATGTCCAAAGGTCTAAACCGGGGCAGGTTTGTAACTTCACCAAGACACCAGTCTCAACCGCCTCCGAGAAGCATTCATACGCCATGGGCGCCTAAACACCCCTGTTGTTGGATGTTGGGTTCCGGCAGACCCTTAAGGTTTGAACTCTGGGGTGCGCGCGAAGATCTTCCCCCTACCAATCCGCGTCTGATCGCCTCGCGAGAATCTAAGCTAAACGATGAACAACACGAGGGACACAAGATTTATACTGGTTCGGGCCGCCATTGTGGTGTAATACCCTACTCCAGTGTGTGGTGTGGTGGATTTCCTCAGGGGCTGATGATGAACAATACAAGGGGAAGAACAGCCTCGCGAGAGGTGTCCTTGGGTTGGTGCGACGAACTACTTGGGAGAGTTCGATTGTCTCTCAATCTGATGGGGACTCTATCCTCTCTTTGCTCTCGATGAGATTCTCCATGCCTCCTACTATGGTGGCTAGCTCTATATAGAGAGGCCCTGGTCCTCTTCCCAAATATTAAGCGGGAAGGGCGCCAACAATGGCAATTTTGAAGGGGAACATCTAGTACAAGTTATCCTGACTAAAGTTGGACTTCGACTGCTAAAGGCACTCGCGATGACGCTGCCATGGGCTCCACGGTGACCTCCATCCTGCCGCTCTGCTGGTCCTGGTCTCGTTGCACCGAAATGGTAACCTTTGCATGATGCCTCGGTACTCCACGCATGTGCTTGCCCCCTTTGCACCAAAGAGGAAACAAGGACACTGCGCAGGTCGGCGCCCGCCTGGTGCCCGCCTGGTCTCGATCGTCACAGCTTGCATCACGAGCACCTCGCGAGGTACCCTTGCCATGATCTCTCCGCCTCCTCGCGAGCATGCCTGGCGAGGCTGCTCCTGAGGAAGCCTTGCATCGTCCGCCCCGCGAGGCTTGGCCCCTCGTGAGGGTCTTGAGTTTGAGCTGATGAAGATGGGTTGTACTAGGCCACCACTTGAGCCACGCCGCAGGCAGCAGGCAGGCAAGTCTGGGGACCCCCGTTCCCAGAACGCCGATAGTAGCCCCCGGTCCCAAGGCACGCTCGGACTTGGCTTAGCAGAGAAGCAAAGGGGCAAGTGTGGAGCACCGCAGGCCCCAACAGCCTACGGCCTTGGGCGCCGTGTGGCGGTTGATTAGACGTGGGCATCTCCGCTTTCCCATGCTGCCTCGGCAACTGCCCGACTTGACAAGTCCCTGCATGCAAAAATGAGTTATGATTACCTGCGATCATGGAGGCCGACGGTTGGCCTCCTATGGACTATAAGTACGGACGGGCGAGAGCCTCCGCAGTCCATATCTTCCTGCTTCACTCCTTCTTCCTCGCCCCTCCTCCATCTTCACGCCAGTGGTGCCCATCCGCCGGTTCTTAGTGGAAGAGAAAGGGAAGGCTCCCCGAGAGGGTCCTGACCCGCTCCCATCGAAGAAGCAGCCGGTCCCCGGCCACCGCGATGAGGTCGCGCGGCAGGAGACGTCGAGGCCTTCATACGAGCGGCCGCCGCCTGGGTTCCCGCTGCCCTTGTATGCCCGGTATCGGTGTCAAAACCGGTGGATCTCGGGTAGGGGGTCCCGAACTGTGCGTCTGGGCAGATGGTAACAGGAGACAAGGGACACGATTTTTTTCCCAGGTTCGGGCCCTCTCGATGGAGGTAAAACCCTACTCCTGCTAGATTAATATTGATGATATGGGTAGTACAAGAGTTGATCTACCACGAGATCAGAGAGGCTAAACCCTAGAAGCTAGCCTATGGTATGATTCTTGTTCGTCCTACGGACTAAAACTCTCCGGTTTATATAGACTTCGGAGAGGGCTAGGGTTACACAGAGTCGGTTACAATGGGAGGAGATCTTCATATCATATCGCCAAGCTTGCCTTCCACGCCAAGGAAAGTCCTATTCGGACATGGGACGAAGTCTTCAATCTTGTATCTTCATAGTCCGGGAGTCCGTCCAAAGGTCATAGTCTGGCCATCCGGACACCCCCTAATCAAGGACTCCCTCAGTAGCCCCTGAACCAGGCTTCAATGACGACGAGTCCGGCGCGCAAATTGTCTTCGGCATTGCAAGGCGGGTTCCTCCTCCGAATACTTCATAGAAGATGTTGAACACAAGGATAGTGTCCGGCTCTGCAAAATAAGTTCCACATACCACCATAGAGAGAATAATATCTGTACCAATTTAATCTGTTGACGTATCCCGCAGCGTGATATCACGCCACGGCCAAGTCCTTATTTGAATCATTTTACTGTTCCACCTCAGCGCATTTAGCGAGGCGGTTTCCTTGGCATGTCTTGTCAAAGCAGAGATCGTGTCCCCTTATTCTGGGATTCTCATCAATACAGGCGTGGGTAACCCAATCGTGCCTTTTGGTATGACTCCCTAATTGAAAGCGAGTCCCAAACGGTTACGTGGAGAGCTCTTGGTATTCAACTCCTTTATAAAGAGACCAAGGCTTGACTCCTTTCTTTTCAATCCAATCGAATCTGCCCCTCGCCTCGAGTTCCAACACCCAAAGCTCTAGTTTTAGGCGCTTCGGATCTTCGATGATGTCCGGCTCCGACCTTCAAGGCCGGTGGATGCCTTCCTCCATTACGGAAGAAGACGTGCGAAAGCTGAGAGATGCTAGGTATCTAACCGGCGAAATCTTGCATAGGTTGCCTGCTCAACGGCAGGCCATTCCCACTCCCCAGCCCGGTGAGAGCGTGGTTTTCACATCTCACTTCCTTCGGGGGCTAGGCTTCCCAATTGATCCCTTCATGAGGGGGCTATTGTTTTATTACGGGCTGGAATTCCACGACTTAGCTCCGGAGTCCATCCTCCAAATCTCATCATTCATTGTCGTGTGTGAGGCCTTCCTCCACATTACTCCTCACTTCAGATTGTGGCTTAGAACCTTCAAGGTGGAACCAAAGATGGTCGAGGGGCAGCACGCTGAGTGCGGAGGAGCTATCATAAGCAAGGTGGCCGACGCTCCATGGCCCGAGGGCTCTTTCCAAGAGGAGTTCGGCCTATGGCAACGGGACTGGTTTTACATCACAGCCCCCAGGGGCACCAAATGGGTGGCGCCACCTGCTTTTCGCTCGGGTCCCCCACCACGGCGAGCGTCATGGGTCAATGAAGGGCTTATCTGGGGTTCGTCCAAAGACGTGCCCCTACTATAGGACCCCATTCGAGATCTCCTAGAAAGAGATATTAACTTGACCATAGTGGCGCAAGTTATGCTGATTCGCCGCATACTGCCCTGCAAACGCCGCCCTCTCCGCCTGTGGGAATTTAATCCGGAGGGACCGCGAGTCCTCCAACATTTTATGGGCGCGACGCCCGTGGAGATGTACAAATTGTTCTTCGGATCACAAGCAAGGTGTCCGGATTTGTCCGAGGACGCAGGTCTGAGCTGCAATCGCCCGGATGCTCAAGTAAGTAGCCCCGTATTTGGACACGTCATCCATATTTTTATCATAACATTGCCCTTTAGGAGAGCTATCCTTTGAACAGGAGTGGATAGCGAAGGCAAAGCTTATCAGGTGTCCAGCCCCCCTGCCCGAGACCATGTCCAATCCCGTGTTAACCAAGATGCTGGAGATTATGCTTTCGGCCGAGGGCGAAGAGGGGAACCAAGGAGCTACCGCCTCCACGAAGGAGGCTGTCAGGAAGGGAGGAATTGAGAAATTCCCCAACCTGGGAAAGAAAAGGACTACCTCTAAAGACCCGGAGGGGATGACCTCGAAACGGGGGAAGAAATCTTCGTCAGAGGATCCGGCGCCGGAGAATGCCCCGGCCGCATTGCGTCCTCAAGGGGATCAGCTTTCCTTCGAGCCGTAAGTAAAGAGAGGGGTTCAAAAATGAGTGGCATCCCTGTTTTATTTCTGAGGAAGATAACCGAAATATTACCTTGCAGTTCGGATCTCAACCCTTCTCAGCAGAGCTCGTCTTCAGGGGATCTTCGTCCGGAGATGATGGAGAGCGAAACGCCTCCCCTAGTTGCACCGTCTTACGAGGCAGGCGACCCCAAGGTGTCGTCCCGTCGGGTTTCTCCAAGTCCGGATCCTAAAAAAGGTCGTCGGGCTAGTCCGGCACCCTCTGGTGCGTGGTCGGAGAGGCTGAGGGATCTGCTCGGGCGAGCGTCCGTCTCAGAAGAACACTGTGTGTTGATGAACACGGTGATAGGAAGGATTTCATCTGCGGAAAGCGGATTATACGAGGCCGCCAGGAGTTTACTGATAGGCTTTGAGGTACGTGAAAAGGTGTACCTTTTGGTAGAGCCACATATATAAAATGCGCCCTGTATAAATAGTAGCCCCTGAGACTCTGTGTGTCGTCAAGAGTGATGGCACACAGAGGATCATAACCCCAGGTGTAAAATGTCACCTTTTTATGAAGGTGGCGAGGCGTTCGGTGGCTAGCCAGACTGATGAATCTGCCAACCTAAAGCGGCAACTTGACGTGGCGGATGCCGACATCGCGCTTGTAAATAAGCGGCTAGACGAGGCAC
Organism: Triticum aestivum; assembly: GCF_018294505.1. Classification (NCBI taxonomy): domain Eukaryota; kingdom Viridiplantae; phylum Streptophyta; class Magnoliopsida; order Poales; family Poaceae; genus Triticum; species Triticum aestivum. The sequence continues at coordinate 165,860,171 of NC_057813.1, forward strand.
AAGGTATGCTCCACAGACATCTGATAAGAGGAGTTCAATGCTCGTGCCTTATAATATATGTGCTTAATGCAGATGGTCCTGCTGCCGTGGAGAACATTCGGGCGGAACTTGCCCGAGCCAAGGAGCAAGCAAGGAAAAGTGATGCGGCTGCCGTTAAGGCGGCTGAAGAGCTAAAAGTCGAACAGGATGCTCACTGCCAGAGCAAGAAAGTAATAGCCGAGATGGCTATAAAATTGAAGGATGCTGCCGACCGCTGTAAATTTCTCGAACAAGAAGGAAGGGTGGCTCAGAAGGACCTTGAGAAGATCACTGCCGAGGCCAAGGATACTCGCTCTGCAATGAGAGCTATGAAGGAGGAGCTGCGTCAGGCCGGAGATATCACGGCTGGAAAGCCCTATATGTTGCAGATGAAGTTCGGGGATCCTAAGTATGCTCCGTTAGACCGTTAGTGGAGTGCGGAAAACACTTATCTAGATTTGGCAGCGAGTGCGGTAGACGCAACCGAACACTTCCGAGGTCGAGGTGACCATAAATTGGAAGAACTTTTTTGGTCGCAGTTCCACAATCCAGAACGCCCACTTTCGGTATCTGACCATTTGGCCGCCTGGGCGGAGCTGAACAGGTTATCCAGACTCGCCATGAAGTATGTTGTGAGTCGTTTGTGGCCGGGAGAGCCAGAGCCGAAGAGTTATTTTAGCTTGGTGCAGCAGTTCCTTGGTTCGGTGCCGCATGTTGATGCAATGAAGAGGTCGGCGTACATAGAGGGTGCACAAATGGCTCTTGCCTGTGTCAAGACATACTGGGCGGATATGAAGGCCAGTGTTGTTGCATCCCGGGATTCGGACGAAGGTCGAGTACCTGCCAGGCACTACTTTGAGGAAGTTCTTCCGGGCGCTTGTTTAATAGAAGCGCAGTGCTCGAAGGATGTTGTGTTCGAATAGCATGTGCTATTGTAAAAGGAATATTTTGATAGAATATAAAAGCTTTTTATACTTGTGCTTGCAAGAATTATGATACCTCCTGTGCGGCCTTTAATGTATATGTGTATATAACCTGATAGATGGCAGTCGTTGGCTTCAGCCCCCACGCATATAATGCGGGGGTGTTCGCAAAAAGGCGCCTTTTCACACTTAATCCAACGTCTTGGTCCTATAAAGGAGGTGATAGCGCGGCGAACTAGGCAACTAGACTATAATGCTTTATCACTTTCACTTAGCCATAGGAGTTTGATAGTGGGGCTACTCAATAGCCCCTAGGGGCACCGCGCTCGCCCGAATTCGGGGCGCGTGTGTGCCTGACCGGGAAGCGGCCCTTCGTTAATGCGGAGGAATCCTAAAGATTCCGGGAGTCATCGAGTTGTTGACCAGTCTCTCGCTATATCATGACAGTCAGTTTTCGGCTTTCTCTACTGAGGTGCTCGCCTGGCCGAACCGGGGCACAATCGCAGTAGTTCTCCTGGTGCCGCGTTAGCCGATATAACGGAACGTAAGGCAGCAAAACACAGGAGCCGGGCAAACCCAACATTTGACCAAAGACATGATTCGGAGCTGATGCATATAAGGCCAAACTCGCGACGCCGAACACTCCCTAAGGTATTCAGTCTTTATGAAGACGGGCCGAACCAAAGCCCTTGGTAAAAAAGCCCCTGGTGTCCAGGTACGCGCAAAATTCTGGCGTGGCCACATGCCAAGACGCCAGCCTCCTCCTTGGTTATAGCGAAAACCGGGGGATGTTGTCAACAAGAGACAGTAAAAAAGGTTTACGCAGGGTCTTAATCTGAAAAGAATCCTTGAAACGGGTCCCTACTGCACGTTTGCGCCTGTGTCTCTGTTGTGCCGTATCCTGGACGGGCGTAGCATGGTGTTCGTCTATGAAAGAGAGGAACTTAGTAAAAAATAAGCGTGCGAGAAATCTATATTAAAATAAACAAGATATAGTAGGAGCAAAATTGAGCCGTATTGTCTCCTGGCGTAAACACGTGGAGCCCCTTGTACAGAGTTATGCGGCTATTAAGCCTTTGTATGTTGACGCCGGACTCGTCGAGCCGTGTTCGGGATAGTAGGGCTGGATTAGTGTGCGGCTGTCCAGGCGGCCGCACCATTACCCGTACTTTGGGGATCAATTGTATTTCCCTTTAATAAGATGATGCCTCGTGGACCGGGCATTTTAAGTGTAAGGGATGCATAATGCGGTATTGTGTTAAAGCGGACGAAAGCTTCACGTCCCAGTAGCGCTTGATAGTGACTTATGAATGGGGTGATGTGGAAGGTTAGCTTTTTGCTTCGGAAGTTGTCGGGTGAGCCGAACGTGACTTCTTACGAAAGGGAACCCATACTCTGGGTATCTAGACCCGGCGTGACTCCTTGAAAGGAAGTGTTGCCATGGCGAATTATAGCTGGGTTTACCCCCGGTTCGTGGATTGTGTCCTGATATAGCAGGTTTAGGTCACTGCCGCCGTCCATAAGGACTTGTGTAAATTTGAATCCGTCAATAATCGGATCCAGGACCAAGGTACTCCAGCCTGCGTTCCAGGCCCCTCTGGAGTAATCCTGATGATCGAAGGTGATTGGTTGTAACAACCAATGGCAGTGCTCCTCTGGGGCGGGCCGTGTGGCGCGTAGCGCCATTCTGTTTTTCCCTTTTGTCATTTGAAGTGAATTTACTTTTTGACTTCTTGTGGGAACTTCTTTTGTTCTCCGATGTTCTGCTTGTGGGGTGCGTCGTCATCCTCGCTTGGTGTGTTGAGCCCCTTGTGTTCGGCGTTGAGTTTTCCGGACTGCTTGAAGACCCAACAATCTCTGTGGGTGTGGTTTGCAGGTCTCCCGGGAGTACTGTGGATTTGACATATTTTGTCCAAGATTTTGTTGAGGTTAGATAGCTCGTCCTTGTCATCTTTGGGGGGAGGCTTTTTCTAATTTTGCCGAGAGCTTTTGAATCCGGCGTTGACTGTTGTGCTCATCGGGATGTTATCCTTGATCCGGCGCTGTTCTTTGTTACGGCGCGGTTTCCCGTTTCCATCTCTGAGTTCGGATGTACTCGGGTCGCTGGTGCTGCTTCTTGCCAACCAGCTATCTTCTCCTGCGCAAAAGCGGGTCATGAGGCTTGTTAATGTGGCCATTGTTCTTGGCTTTTCTTGGCCGAGGTGTCTGGCGAGCCATTCGTCTCGGACGCTATGTTTGAAAGCTGCTAGGGCCACGGCGTCCGGACAGTCGACTATCTGATTCTTTTTAGTAAGATATATGTTCTAGAGTTTCCGGGCTGACTCTCCGGGCTGTTGAGTTATATGACTCAGATTATCTGCATCCGGAGGTCGGACATAGGTCCCTCGAAAATTTGCCCGAAAAGCATCCTCGAGCGCTTCCCAACTTCCCATGGTGTTTTCGGGAAGGCTTTTAAGCCAATGCCGGGCTGGCCCTTTGAGCTTAAGGGGTAAGTATTTTATGGCGTGAAGGTCATCTTCTCTGGCCATGTGTATGTGGAGGATATAATCCTCGATCCAGACTCCAAGGTCTGTTGTTCTGCCGTATGCTTCTATGTTTACGGGCTTGAATCCCACTGGAAATTCATGATCCAGTACCTCATCGGTAAAACATAGGGGATGTGCGGCGCCCCTGTATGTAGGTGTGCCGTGATGTTCGGATATTTTTTGCATTGCATTGCTTGGAGCTTGCTTTCTTGGCCCATAGATGGATCTGGTTGGACCGGTTGTTTGATGCGAGTCTTTGGGCGGATCGCGTGCCGTATTGACTGCGGCGCCCTTTGTCGCTTGAGATCGATCGTGAGGTCGTCTATCCGACCTGGTGGCTTCCTTGTTTTTTGACTGTGGGGGCTCTAAGGCCTCTTCGTCAAATTCTGGTAGTAATTTCTGCTTCGGATAGCTCTTTGTGTGATGACTGTTGCCGTACTTGTGTGCGGTGTTGAGTGCTTTGCCCCATCTGATTTTGAGTGCATCTTCCGCTGTTTTGAGCTTCCGCTTCTGCTTTTCCAGGCTACGTGCAGTGGCAACAAGCCTTTGGTGGAGGTTCTGGTGTTCCAGCAACTTGTCCGACGTGAGGTCATCCGGACTATTATCTTTCCCGGGGACGGCTTGTTCGATTTGTCCGCCCTGTTTGGACGGTTGCTTGATGGCATGTTCGTCTTCTATTGATTTGCCCTGCTCTATGGCTGGGTCTTTGTCGATGTGGGCTTGGCGCGGCGATTACGTCGCCGCTTTGATTGTTTTTCGGGGGAACGATCCCTGGTTGCGCCCTTTTGATCCTCGTCGTTCCTTCTTTTAGGTGTGTCCACCATGTATACATCGTGTGATGCGGTGATTGTCCGGTGCTCTATAGGCGCTGGTTCTTGGTCGTCTCCTTCATCGGTGTCCATACCGTTGATGTCTTCGGAGTCGAAGTTGAGCATGTCGGTTAGATCGTCGACAGTGGCTACAAAGTGGGTGGTGGGTGGGTTTCGACTTTCTTCGTTGTCCGCATCCCAACCATGCTGACCGTAGTCCGGCCAGGGCTCTCCTGACAAAGAGAGAGACTTTAGTGAATTCAGGATATCACCAAAGGGCGAGTGCTGAAAGACGTCTGCGGCGGTGAACTCCGTGATCGGAGCCCAGTCGGGTTCGATCGGAAGGGGTGCGGAAGATTCGGAGTCCGGAACGGAGTCCGGCACCTTGGAGTCACGGGCCTTGCAAAGAACTAGGCTGGTATTCGGTTCTATCGCCGTAGAGATTGCGGCTCCTGGGGCGGCGTCCAACCGACCATCCCCGACCGGCACAGTCGGCTCCGAGCTAATGGTCGGAGCGGACACCTGAGCAGCGCTCGGGGTGCTGTCCGACGGCAGAGCTAGATCATGCCCATCGTGACAGTGTGGCGCGCTCGGCTGTGGCTCGAATCTGTCAAAGATCGAGTCCCCGCGGATGTCGGCCGTGCAGTTTAGGCTTCCAAACCTGACCTGATGGCTAGGGGTGTAGCTTTCGATCTGCTCCAGATGGCCAAGTGAATTGGCCCGCAGTGCGAAGCCGCCGAATACGAAGATCTGTCCGGGAAGAAAAGTCTCACCCTGGACCGTGTCGTGGTTGACGATCAAAGAAGCCATCAGGCCTAAGGGTGACGACACAGAGGAACTCTCAATGAAAGAACCAATGTCGGTGTCAAAACCGGCGGATCTCGGGTAGGGGGTCCCGAACTATGCGTCTAGGCGGATGGTAACAGGAGACAAGGGACACAATGTTTTTACCCAGGTTCGGGCCCTCTCAATGGAGGTAAAACCCTACTCCTGCTTGATTAATATTGATGATATGGGTAGTACAAGAGTTGATCTACCACGAGATCAGAGAGGCTAAACCCTAGAAGCTAGCCTATGGTATGATTCTTGTTCGTCCTACGGACTACAACTCTACGGTTTATATAGACACCGAAGAGGGCTAGGGTTACACAGAGTCGGTTACAATGGGAGGAGATCTTCATATCATATCGCCAAGCTTGCCTTCCACGCCAAGGAAAGTTCTATCCGGACACAGGACGAAGTCTTCAATCTTGTATCTTCATAGTCCGGGAGTCCGACCAAAGGTCATAGTCCAGCCATCCGAACACCCCTTAATCCAGGACTCCCTCACCCGGGCTGAGATCCCTAGAGAAGAAGACGCCGAGCGGCACTGCCTGCGTTGCCGGCGACGCCGACGAATCACGGCGGTGCGTGTTGTCGCCCCTGGGGTCCATGCCGAGGGCTCTTCTCGCGAGCTTGTGCTTCACGCCGCCATGCCTCCAAGCTCTTGGATTCGCCTTCCTCCCTCATTCGCCTTCGAGATGCCGCCGAGGGGGCCACTTGAGCTCTGGTTGTACCATGCTGACTGCAGTACCCCTACGACCGAAGCGGAGGTTGAGGTTATCGCTCCGGGAAAGGTCTACATGACCCGGGGCTGCGGCGAGATCATCGGGTCTGCCGAACAGGAGGTGCCCTCGTGATTTATTTCAAATACAATGGCGCCTCCTTGATGTTCTTCATGGTCTTCAACGCGGAAGGACGCCGACTGGAGTGCTACCCCGAGGAAGGCGGACGGGGCATCAAAGTGGCAAGGGCTAGGCCTGCCAACCGCTTCCCCAGCAGCTCCTCTGGCAGCAACAGAGAAGCCGGAGGGTCCAGCGACTCTCCCGAGCTTCTCGTGACTCCAGAGACGAGCGGCGACAGCTACGAGCCCCCGACCTCGCGTCGTGCTCGGAGCAGGGCGGCCGCATCAAGCCACCGGCGCGGCTGATCTTGATGGGGTTGGCGCCGGTGCTTGGTGGCCCACTGTTGATGATGGCGTCGATCATGGAAGCATGTGTAGTTAGCATCCCTTAGGATTAGCACCTTTTGTTCCCTGCGAGGAATCAAGGAAACATCCCGTGGGGGTATGTAAAGTGTCTGCTATGTATTTTGTGAATATTATCCTTATTATGGAGTGATGCGAGATACCTGTCCTGCCTCGGCTTGGCTCCCCCTTTCTATCCTCACGAGGGCTTGGTGCTCTATGCTGACAGGTCCCGGTCCCCAGGCAGGCTTCAGCGTTGCTGGTATGCCAGGTCGCGATGTCGTCGTCAAGGCCAGGAGGTGAGCGGCCCGAGGTCCAGTATGAGCCCCCAAGGCGCGATGCTCAGGAGGTCCCCTTTAGTGCTCAAGCAGCCTCCGTTGGGCAAGAAAGGAAGGCAAAGTTGCCGCAATAGGACCGCATTAGGCGAGGGTTCGGTGTCGCGTTGATTTAGCTTTTCCAGGAGCGTGACTTATCTCGTGAGCTTGGAGTCGTTCCTTGGCGAGGTGTTGGACCTGTGCGTCGGTGTCACACCCTAGCTAGTTCATGCATTAGAGTGTTGCATCATGTCTATTTTTCTCAACAAAAACTTGAAATGGGGATGACAGAACCCCCAGCCCCCTCTGAATCCAACTAGGGTTTACTAAAAATATTTTCAAAGAACCTGAAATGCCCTTCCAAAATGTCCATCATTTTTGTCTTGGTTCAGAACCTCTGCCAAAAGTGGTGCACAGTTTTCTAGGTCATCCTAAGGTCTTTGAATTAAATCATAAGTATTTGAGTTTGGGCATTTAAATTATATAAATTATTTTAAATGCTCAAATATTTCCAAACTAAAATGTTCCTTGCTTGAAATATTCCACCTAGTGACCATGAGCAGTTTGGGGAATTTAGGAGTTGTCTAGATATTTTTAATAAGTCCACAAACCTACAGAATAAATAAAAAAACAGGAAATAGGAAAACCTTACCTGGCACCACCTAGCAGGCCCACCTGCCGGCCCAGCCCAGCCACCGCTCCAGTGAGCTGCTTGGCTTGGCCAGGCAGGCAGGCAGCTGCTCGACGGCGACGCCAGCACGCGCCACGCAGCTGCCAGCCGCCCTGCTTCACCCCCTGACCTTGCTGCTGGCCTGGATGAACTCCATGTCATGCCTTGAACCCCCAGGACACATCCATTCTCCCCCAGCTCCTCTCCCTCGCTCTCCCGAACCATGGCCGACGCCACCGCAGCCGCACCGTCGCCGTAATCGCGCTCTCCGTCGTCCTTGCGCCGCGCCACCGTGTCCAGGAGCTTCGCCACCCTCTACTCCTTCGAGCTAGCCAAGCCCCGAGCGCTCATGTGCCCCGAAGCCACCGCGCTGACCTCGACCGAACCGCCATCGCCGGAGATCCCCTTCGTCGTCGCCGCCGCACCAGCTCGTCCCCGACTGTGTCGTCTCTCCCTCGCGATCACCGTGAGATTGGCTACCTCCTCCCCTTCTCTTTCTCGCTCTCGTGCACCAACGCGAGCACACGAAGTTCACCGCACGCGCCGCCGCGGAGCTCGTCGCCGACGTGTCTCCGGCTAACCACCGGCCACCCCACCTTGTCTAACACACTCACCGCATCCCAAGGGGCCCAACGCACCTCACCACGTGCCTCACCGTACCCCGTAGCCTCGGACTCGTCCTCACCCGACTCCGGCGACCGCCAAAGTCGTCGCCGGCGACGTCTCCGGCCACCCCGAGCTCAACCACCGCCACCAAGAGCTGCGGCTCGGTCCCAGCTGCCTGTAGATGCTCTCCGCCGCCCATTTGTCTCGGGAGTGCACAAAACCACTCTCGCCGCCGCGTTTGGCCTCGCCGGCGACTAGACGCCGGCGTGTTTGACCCTGATTTGACTAGGGTGGGTCCAGGTTGACTCCCCTGAGTCTATGACAAGTGGGGCCCCCTCTGCTAATTAACCCAGATTAGTTTAAACTAAATTAAGTTAGTTTAAATAACTACTGACATGCGGGACCCACTGGTCAGTTTGACCTGGACCGGCCTGTTGACTTGCTGAGGTCAGCATGACATCATGCTGACGCAGTAATCCTTTTCTGGAATTAAAATAAATCTAGAATGATTTATAAATTCTAGAAAATACCCCAAACTTCAAAAATTCATAGTAAATCAACCATAACTCCAAATGCAAAGTTTTATATATGAAAAATGATCAGAAAAATCCAATATATCCATCTGTACTGGTTTCATGCATGTTTAAGCAAGCTAACCTGATGTTTAGAGCAGAACTAGATAAAGCACTTATAAGGGCCATGTATGAGTTTGAAACTTGAATCTTTGATTCAAAATGGTTCAAACCCATCTGGTTTTAGTTGCATTAGCCCAACACACTCATATTGCCATGTTTCATGCATGCATCATATTGTTGCATATTGTTTGGTAATGTTGTGTATCGGTGCTCTTTGTGGCAGGTTCTGCCTCCGAGGAGTACCACGATTACCCTAACGAAGAACAATATCAGTGCGTCGACCCATCAGGCAAGCAACCAACCATTTGATCATATCGATACAATCCCATGTTCTCGCTCCTGCTCTCTTTTACTGCATTAAGACAACGCGTTTCAAACTGATGTGTGCTACGGTAGTTGAACCCATTTCCTCTACATGACCTGTCATTGCCACAGTAACTAGATGAAACCCACTAGCATGTGTAGGGATTGTTTGAGCCATATGTATGTGTTGTTCCTACCTTGCTATGCCTGCTATGCTTAGAGTCGTGATAGGTCTGGTTCATCTGGGTGATGGGCTAGAGTGAAATGATCGTGCTGGTAATGAGAGTGATGTGGTGAACACGGTTTGGTAAAGGTATCGATGAAAGGCCATGTAGGAGTACATGGTGGGTTGTTTCATTGAACAACCTTAAGCACTGAGATCTGTATGTGTGATTTAAGATACAGCTACTACCATGCATTGGGCCCTGAAATATGACCCCACTCGACTTCTTATTCACCCTAGTCCTCTGTCCAGGAGTTGCAAGTAGTTTCTGGTGTTTATAGCCTACTGGAGACCGTGGACAGCGCTGACCGTAGGGGTGGGCTGTGATGCGGTAGGTACGTGGCCGGGAATACCGGGCACCCGTTAGGTGTCACGGAACCCTGTACACATCGTTTGGGGCCATATGGGAAACCTCGTCCGGACTCCCTGCGGATGGAACCTGGATAGGCGATAAACCTGGACTAGAGACTTAGGTGTTTAGGTAGGTCGTGGTCTACACCCACGTCGGCTTTCGCTTGAAGTCTGCCGAGCACATGTCGTGTGCAGACGCTAAGTGGTGGAAACATGTATGAAGAAGTACACCCCTGCAGGGTTAACATGATCTATTCGAATAGCCGCGTCCGCGGTAAAGGACTACTTGGTTGCCTATACAGTTCATAGACAAGTAAATGGATACTACTAAAAATCTCAAGATAAGCGTGAGTGCCGAGGATGGCTCCTCCGTAGGATGACGAAGGTGGATTCTCGGTGGTGTATTGGTATGGTGAGTAGTGGACTCGTGTGCGCAAAACCATTTCAAGATTGGTGTATCATAAGATAGCTTAGCCAAGAGTCAAAGCTGGCTTGCTGCAATAACCCCACCAACCCTTCTTGATAATGTGCATGTATGTAGGATCTGATGTAAGTCTTGCTGAGTACCTTTGTACTCATGTTGATTTAATTTACATTTTTCATAAGACGCTGCAACCCCTTCTGATGGGTTCTTCGTAGACATTGACATCGATGAGTAGACTGAGGCCCAGGTGGTGATCCTGAGCTTGTGAAGGACCATGTAGTATAGCCAGGCTTTCCCAAGCCTCTTTTATTTTACTAGTTGTCTGTACTCAGACAAGTTACTTCCGCTGTTGGTTTGTATGTCTGTATGACTTGAATGCTGGGTCGTGTGACCCGTACTTGTGTGTATGCTATGTATGGCTCTCTGAGCCTTAAATAAAGTACTTGTGTTGTAGAGTCATGTTGTGATGCCTTGTTGTATTTGCACATATCGAGCATATTGTGTGTATGATTGAAATGCTTGGTATGTGTGGGATCTGACTATCTCGTTGTTTATTCTTAGTAGCCTCTCTTACTGGGAAATGTCTCCTAGTGTTACCATTGAGCCTTGGTAGCCTGCTACTGCTCCGGAACACTTAGGCTGGCCGGCATGTGTCCTTCTTTGTTCCTGTGTCTGTCCCTTCGGGGAAATGTCACACGGTGGATACCGGAGTCCTGTTAGCCCGCTACAGTCCGGTTTACCGGAGTCCTGCTAGCCCAGTGCTACAGCCCGGCTTCACTTGCTGATGACCGACACATTCGATGCTGGGTCATGGATGCCTGTCCCTGTAAGTCTGTGCCACTTTGGGTTTACGACTAGCCATGTCAGCCCGGGCTCTTTACCATATGGATGCTAGCGACACTATCATATACGTGTGCCAAAAGGCGCAAACGATCCCGGGAAAAGGTAAGACGACACCCGTGGGAATACCGTGCGTGAGGCCGCAAAGTGATATGGGGTGTTACATGCTAGATCGATGTGGCATCGAGTTGGGGTCTTGACAGCGTTGGCATCAGAGCCGGACTGCCTGTAGGTTCTCCAAGCCAAACTGGTCGATGTTGAGTCTAGGAATTCTTAGTTATATGTAGGGGAATTGATTGTGGGATGGAACGTACGGCTCTTTTTACTTCTCTATCTCATGACATTCTGATCTGAGTCAGTCTATTCTTCCACCGGGGGTTAAGGAATTAGGATCTCTTCTCTCTATCAGGTTCACGTGTTACTAATCAGTAGTACCTTATAGGTTTGATGGATACAAGCCTAGTTCAGTTCTACTACCCCATTATGTTGCTAAGATGGACCCAGAACCTTGATATGATGTTGTTGAGTGCCTATGCAATTCTTTGTCAAATGCCTCAAAATCCTTTTGAGCAATTACAGCCGTTATGCTGTCCAATTTCTGCTAGGAATCTTAATGTCTTGTGTTTATCATGTTCCAGATGGCGACCCGTCCTCAGAATCAAGTGGTTCGTTTGACCCGATGTCTAGATGTACCCGGCCGTACTGCCATGTTGGTCAGGGTAATGACTGAGGCTGGATACCGTTGGTATCCTGAGTACACGGTCGAAGAGCTATTTCGAGACTTTAATCAAAGTCAATATTTTTGCACTGTCAGGATATTCCCATCTTATCCTGGATCTACCGAGCCCCTCCACTGCTCCTATGGACTCGGGGTTACTATTGAGATGGCTGTGCAGGATGCTGCCTACTCTATGATGACCATCATGCGAGTCAGGACTGGCCTATTTCGGGACTCTGACTTCCGGTATATGCCAGCATCACTTCCAGGAGCACAAGGGTATCTCCAGGCTATCTATGCTGACTCCACTCAGGAGGATTCACGGACCCGCACCACTGCACAGTTGCTTGAAGACAAGGACCGTGAAAATCGGGCCTTGAGGCTAGAGCTTTTCAATACCCGTGCTGATCATTGGGCCACTTTGAATCGGTTTGCACCGGCTGTGCAAGCTGGATATATGGATATGCGAGATCTCTATCCTGTGAGATCTGCTCTGCCAGACGTGATGGATTGGCGTGATGTAGGAGGCATCACCCCACCTCGTGGTCCCCGTAGGCCACCGTTTATTGGTCCAAGACCTCATCCTAGCCCCTATGGTCCACAAGCTCCACGGGACCGACTATTTCCGGATGATCACGTTGAGCTTCCAGGCTATGGAGGTGACTTCTATGAAGACTACTACGGAGCTGTCTGAGTTGGTAGTAGTATCACTAGTATTGTACTAGCTGTATCGTCCACCGTCCTGCGTGACTCGTGGGATATGCCTTAGCTTGTACCGCCTTCCGGAGGTGTAGAAAAATAATGTATAGGAGCTCGGAATGCCTCTGATGAGATGTAATCCTAATTTCACCATAGCAGTACTCTGTTTGGTTCTGTACTAAACCTTGTATGGTGTGTATGACGATGGAATAAAAGAAGCAGTTTCTGTATCTACCATGTCATACGGATGATCATCTTACATTCCAAGTTATCCATTACATTCTACATTTCTATGTCAGAATCCTATCATCCTGGACTAAACCATTGTTTTGTTTTCCTAGGATGGTTAACACCCGCACCAACCCTGCTCCCCCAGAGCAGGCCGAAGGCAGCAGAGTTGGGGGAACAAACCTGCCTCACCCTCCCTCTCTGGCCGAAGTCATGCTGGAAGCCGAGAGAAACAAGCGGGAGACTAACCGTTTGTTGGAGCGCATCGAGCAAAACACAGCACACCATCAGAGGAATAACTTGGTGTCACTCAGTGATTTCATCAAGTTACATCCACCCACTTTCCACCACTCCGTCGAGCCTCTCGACGCCGATGACTGGCTTCGCAGTATTACTCACAAACTGCATTCTGCGCTAGTAGCTGAGGCTTATAAGGTCACCTTTGCTGCATATCATCTTGAAGGCCCCGCCAGTCTATGGTGGGAGAACTATGGAGCTATGCGCCCAGCGGGCCATGTCACTACTTGGGCTGAATTCAGCGAGGCTTTCCATGAACATCACATTCTGGAGGGTCTCATGGACCGTAAACGTGAGGAGTTCTGCAGTTTCACTCAAGGTCGACTTTCTGTGGATGCTTACAGCAGGGAGTTCGGTAACCTTGCATGATATGCAACTGAGGAAGTCTCTACTGATGCCAAGAAGCAAGCAAGGTTCCGCAAGGGACTTAGTCCTGAGCTTCGCCGCGACCTCCGTCTGCATGAGTGCACATCTTTTCAGAAGCTTGTTAACAAAGCCATCAGTGCTGAGTCTGGTCAGACCGATTATGAAGCAACACACAAGCATGGCCGTGACATGGGTTCCTCATCCGGTGCTGGTCCTCACAAGCGCCGCGTGTGGGTGCCTAACACTGCCCTGCCACCCAGGTTCACACCGAGGCCATCCTTTCAGGCTCCTCGCCCCGCTCCACAGTTTGCACCAGCCAAGCCCTATGGTGGTCCAACCAACAATGCTCCTCCACGTACCAGCTCTGTGACTTGCTTTAAATGTGGGGAACCGGGCCACTACCTGCGCGAGTGTCCCCAGACCAACCCCAACCAATCTGGAAAAGCTGTTGGCCGTGGCAAGCCGACAGGGAAAGTGTTCTACGCCAAGCCGGCCACCGCTGCACGTGGCCATGTCAACTGTATCTCTGCTGAGGAAGCTCAAGAGGATCCCAACGTCGTTCTCGGTACGCTTCTTGTAAATTGCCACCCGGCATCTGTTCTTTTCGATACAGGAGCATCTCATTCTTTCATATCCGAAAATTATGCTCGTTTGCATAACACCGCATTCTGTGACATGCCATCCACTATGGAAATTTCTACTCCTGGTTCTAGATGGCAAACCTCTAGAGTAAGCCATGGAAATGAAATTCAAGTTGATAGACTTGTTTTTCTCGCATCTTTGATAGCTCTCAAATCTTCGGATATTAATATCATCTTGGTTATGGACTGGATGTCAACCCATCATGCCAAGATTGATTGCTTCTCTAGGACTGTTCAACTCACCCATCCTTCGGGAAAGATAGTCAATGTCTTGACCCGAGTAGCCAAGCGACAGCTATATTCTCTAAACGCTAGCCCGTTGCCAGACCTCGAAGATGTTCCGGTAGTCCGTGACTTTCCAGATGTATTTCCAGAGGAATTTCCAGGTGTTCCACCTGACAGAGATGTCGAGTTCGTAATAGATCTCATTCCAGGAACTGTCCCAATTTCTAGAAGACCCTATAAGATGGCACCTTTTGAACTAGCCGAACTTAAGAAACAACTTGATGAGTCCTTGAAAAAGGGTTTCATCCGTCCTAGTTCGTCTCCATGGGCTTGCCCCGTCCTCTTCGTCAAGAAGAAGGATGGTACGGACCGGGTGGTTGTAGATTATCGACCCGTCAACTTGGTCACAATCAAGAACAAGTATCCGCTCCCCAGGATCAACGACCTGTATGATCAGCTCGCTGGATCCTCAGTCTTCTCTAAAATGGATTTGAGGTTGGGCTACCATCAAATAAAAATCCAGAACGGGGACATTCCTAAAACGGCCTTTGTTACTCGTTATGGCCAATACGAGTACACCGTCATGTCCTTCGGTTTAACCAACGCTCCAGCCACTTTCTCTCGCTTAATGAACTCAATCTTCATGGAGTATTTGGATAAATTCGTCGTGGTTTACCTCGATGATATACTCATCTACTCCAAGAACGAGGAAGAACATGCTGAACATCTAAGGCTAGTGTTGATGAAACTTCGAGAGCATCGTCTTTATGCCAAGTTCTCCAAATGCGAATTTTGGTTGCCAGAAGTGACCTATCTAGGGCATGTAATTTCTGGTAAAGGTATTGCTGTTAATCCCGAGCGAGTTCAAGCCGTCCTTAATTGGCCTCCACCTGAATCGGTCAAGCAAGTTCGGAGTTTCCTTGGCTTAGTGAGCTATTGTCGCCGTTTTGTCGAGAATTTCTCCAAAGTTGCCAAACCTCTAACTGAACTCCTCAAGAAAGATAAAAATTTCGAGTGGACTCCTGTCACATCCTAGTTAGCCATGCATTAGAGTGTTGCATCATGTTTACTCTTTCATCAGAAAGTTGAAATGGGGATCTGTGAAACCCTCAGAATCATTTTGAAAATGACCCAAATAAAAATTTCTCCAAAAGGGTCCAAGAAAATGCTCATGTTGCTCTCTGAAAATATTGGACGGAGATAAAAATCAAACCAATATTTTTAGTGGCTCATGGACATTTATTTTGGGCATTTGGAATTAATGCATAAATATTTGCATTGGAAATATATTAATTATATATATTAATATATGCCCAAATATTATGCCATTTATAAAAGAGCTCTGGAATAATATATTTAGCTCCTGCAAAAATTGGCATAAGTTAAATAAATGATTTCATATATTTTTTTAAATCAAAACAAATGTCAGAAATTAGAAAACAAAAAAATATATAACAGGAGGAGCTTACCTGGGCTCCTCCACTGTGCGGCCCAGCCAGCTGGCCGGCCCAGCCAGCAGCCGGCCCAGCCCACCTCCCTCCTCTGTCGTCTTCGTCCCGACAGAGGGAGGGGAGTGTGGCCGGCGCGCGCGCGCGCCACCGCGCCACGCCACCTCTCTCCCTGCCTGCCTGCCCTCTCCTCCTCGCCTCGATGCCCTGGACGACGCCACGCCTCTCCCCCTGTTCTCTCTCACTCTCCCCTGGCTCTCCCTCCTCTCCCTCGCTCTCTCTCTCACACGGCCGAACACCACCGTCGCCGCCGTTCGCCACAGCAGCCATCTCCGGCCACCCCTCGCTCCCCCGACTAGCTCAGAAGCTCCGCCACGACCCCCTCTTCCTCCCCACCGCTCCACAGCTCCCCGGAAGCCCTGCATCGCCGCCACGTCGCCGTTCCCCTCTTCGGGCTCCGACCATCGTCGCCGTCGAATTCGTCGTCTCCAGCGCGTCCCCGAGCCCACTTCGACGCCCACTGCAACCGCGGTGAGCTACGCCACCGTTTCCCCCTCTCCTCCCCCTCGTTTCCCCACCGTAGCCTCCTCCCCACCACGGCCGAACCTCCGCCGTCGCCGAGCTCGCCGTCGACGCAGCTCCGGTGACCATTTGGTCACCCCGGCGAGTTCAACGAGTTCGCAAGACCCCGTAGAGCATCCCTAGCGCCTCGCTTCGCTCGACTTCGAGCTCCAACCCCGTTCCCGTGCACGACCGAACCCCGGCGGCCGCAGCCGAGCTCGCCGCCGTCGACTCCGGCCACCCCGACCCCAACGGACTCCGCCAAGAGCTGCGGTTTGTCCTCAGCTCCACTCTGGTGGTCTCCGCGGCCCCTTTGGTGGCCGAAATGGCCAAAACCACTCCCGCCGCCGCGTCGGGCTCGCCGGCGGCTAAACGCCGGCAGCCGACTTTGACTTTGACCACGGGTGGGCCCTGGTTGACTCCCCTGAGTCAATGACAGGTGGGGCCCAGCCCTGCTAATTATACAGGATTAGTTTTAATTAAATCTTAATTAAAATAATCACCCTGACATGCGGGACCCACTGTCAGGTTTGACCCAGACCTGTTCCGTTGACCTGCTGACGTCACACTGACGTCAGGCTGACGCAGTAATTGATTTTCTGGATTTAAATTAAATCAGGAAATTCCAGAATATTATTTAAACTTCAAAAATTCATAACTTTTATTTTGTAACTCCAAATTGGACAAATTATATATGAAAAATGATCAGAAAAATCCAATCTATCCATCTGTACTATTTTCATGCATGATCAAACAAGTTAAATTGATGTTTTAAGCAGAACAAGGAAAAGCACTTTTAAAAGGCCATGTTTGAGTTTGAAATTTGAATCTTTGGTTCAAATTTGTTCAAACCCTTCTGGTTTTAGTTGCATTAGCCCAACACACTCATATTGCCATGTTTCATGCATGCATCATATTGTTGCACATTGTTTGGTGATGGTTGTGTATCGATGTCCTTGCGACAGGTTCTGCCCCCGAGGAGTACCGTGATTACCCTAACGAAGAACCGTATTAGTGCATCGAACCATCAGGCAAGCAACCAACCATTTGATCATATCGATACAATCCCATGTTCTCGCTCCTGCTCTCTTTTACTGCATTAAGACAACGCGATTCAAACTGCTGTGTGCTACAGTAGTTGAACCCATTTCCTCTGCATGACCTGTCATTGCCACAGTGACTAGATGAAACCCACTAGCATGTGTAGGAGTTGATTGAGCCCTATGTATGTGTTGTTCCTACCTTGCTATGCCTGCTATGCTTAGAGTTGTGTCAGGTCTGGTTCATCTGGGTGATGGGCTAGAGTGAAATGATTATGTCGGTAATGAGAGTGGTGTGGTGAATACGATTTGGTAAAGGTATCGATGAGAGGCCATGTAGGAGTACATGGTGGGTTGTTTCATTGAAGCCGACCATAAGCACTGAGATCTGTATATGTGATTTAAGTTACAGCTACTACCATGCATTGGGCCCTGAAATATGACCCCGCTCGACTTCTTATTCACCCTAGCTCTCTGTCCAGGAGTTGCAAGTAGTTTCTGGTGTTTGTAGCCTACTGGAGGCCGTGGACAGCGCTGACCGTAGGGGTGGGCTGTGATGCGGTAGGTACGTGGCACGGTGTACCGAATACCCGTTAGGTATCTCGGGAACCCTGTTCACATCGTTCGAGGCCGTATGGGAAACCTCGGCCAGACTCCCTGCGGATGGAACCTGAATAGGCGATAAACCTGGACTAGAGGCTTAAGTGTTTAGGTAGGTCGTGGTCTACACCCACGTCGGCTTTCGCTTGAAGTCTGCCGAGCACATATCGTGTGCAGACGCTAAGTGGTGGAAACATGTATGAAGAAGTACACCCCTGCAGGGTTAACATGATCTATTCGAATAGCCGCGTCCGCGGTAAAGGACTACTTGGTTGCCTATACAGTTCATAGACAAGTAAATGGAAACTACTAAAAGCCTCAAGATAAGTGTGAGTGCCGAGGATGGCTCTTCCGTAGGAAGACGGAGGTGGATCCTCGGTAGTGTATTGAAGTGGTGAGTAGTGGACTCGTGTGCGCAAAACCATTTCAGTTGGAGTATCGTAGGATAGTCTAGCCAGGAGTCAAAGCTGGCTTGCTGCAATAACTCCACCAACCCTTCTTGATACTATGCATGTATGTAGGATCTGATGTAAGTCTTGCTGAGTACCTTTGTACTCATGTTGCTATGATCTACATTTTTACAGAAGACGCTGCAACCCCTTCTGATGGGTTCTATGTAGACGTTGACATCAACTAGTAGGCTAAAGACCCAGGTGGTGACCCTGAGCTTGTGAAGGACCACGTAGTATAGCTAGGCTTTCCAAGCCTCTTTTATTTTACTAGTTGTCTGTACTCAGACAAGTTACTTCCGCTGCTGGTTTGTATGACTGTATGACTTGTATGTTGGGTCGTGAGACCCGTACCTTTGTGTATGTTATGTATGGCTCCCTGAGCCTTAAATAAAATACTTGTGTCATAGAGTCATGTTGTGATGCTTCGTTGTATTTGCACATATCGAGCATATTGTGTGTATGATTGAAATGCTTGGTATGTGTGGGATCTGACTATCTAGTTGTTTATCTTTAGTAGCCTCTCTTACCGGGAAATGTCTCCTAGTGTTACCGCTGAGCCATGGTAGCTTGCTACTGCTCTGGAACACTTAGGCTGGCCGGCATGTGTCCTTCTTCGTTCCTGTGTCTGTCCCTTCGGGGAAATGTCACGCTTTGAGTACCGGAGTCCTGTTAGCCCGCTACAGCCCGGTTTACCGGAGTCCTGCTAGCCTAGTGCTACAGCCCGGACCCACTTGCTGATGACCGACACGTTCGAAGCTGGGTCATGGATGCCTGTCCCTGTAAGTCTGTGCCACTTTGGGTTTATGACTAGTCATGTCAGCCCGGGCTCCTTATCATATGGATGCTAGCGACACTATCATATACGTGAGCCAAAAGGCGCAAACGGTCCCGGGAAAAGGTAAGACGACACCCGTGGGGATACCGTGCGTGAGGCCGCAAAGTGATATGAGGTGTTACCGGCTAGATCGATGTGACATCGAGTCGGGGTCCTGACAACTCCACAATGTGAGCACAGCTTTCAGGAACTGAAAATACGCCTGACATCTGCTCCCGTATTGGTACCACCAGATTTCTCTAAGGACTTTGTTATTTATTGCGACGCCTCGCGACAAGGACTAGGTTGCATTCTCATGCAAGATTATCACGTAATTGCTTATGCTTCACGGCAATTGCACCCACATGAGGAGAATTATCCTACTCATGATCTAGAGCTTGCAGCTGTAGTCTATGCACTTAAAACCTGGCGACATTACCTCCTCGGTAATCGTTGCGAAATCTTCACCGATCACCAAAGTCTGAACTACATTTTCACCCAACCGGATTTGAATCTCAGGCAAAGACGTTGGGTTGAGTTGATTACGGATTTCGACTTAGGGATAACCTACACCCCAAGAAAAGCCAACGTCATGGCTGATGCACTAAGTCGTAAATCTTATTGTAACAATCTCATGTTACAACAAAGTCAACCTCTTCTCCATGAGGAATTTCGGAAGCTTAACCTTCACATTGTTCCTCAAGGCTTTCTTTCCACCGTGGTGGCGAAACCTACTCTTACGGATCAAATTATCGCTGCCCAAAAGCGAGATAAAGGAATATCTAGGATCAAGGAGAACATTGCTAGCGGAGGTGCTAGGTGTTTCTCCACAAATGATCATGGTGTTGTGTACTTTGGGAACCGTTTAGTGGTTCCCAAGAACCAGCATCTACGGCAGTTAATCCTTAAGGAGGCTCATGAATCTCCTCTCACCATTCATCCCGGTAGTACTAAGATGTATTAGGACCTACGTCAGAGGTTCTGGTGGACTAGGATGAAGAGAGACATTGCTCAGTTTGTTGCTAGCTGCAACGTCTGTCGTCGTGTAAAAGCAGAGCATCAATGGCCTGCTGGAATCCTTCAACCCTTAGCTATTCCAGAATGGAAATGGGACAAGATTGGTATGGATTTCATTACCGGTTTTCCCAGGACCAAGAGAGGGAATAACGCTATTTTCGTCGTTGTCGATCGTCTTTCCAAAGTAGCCCATTTCTTACCTGTTCGCGAGAGTATAACCGCTAGTTAATTAGCAGACTTATACATCTCCCGGATAGTGTCTCTCCATGGTGTTCCACTGGAAATTAACTCGGATCGAGGAAGTCTCTTCACCTCTCAATTTTGGGAAAGTTTCCAAAATGCTATGGGAACCCACCTTTCCTTTAGCACTGCTTTTCACCCTCAATCAAGTGGTCAAGTAGAACGTGTCAACAGATTCTAGAAGACATGTTTCGAGCTTCTGTTATCTCATTCGGAATGGATTGGGAGAAATGCCTTCCATTTGCCGAATTCGCTTATAACAACAGCTATCAATCTAGTTTGGGTAAAGCCCCTTTTGAAGTTCTCTATGGACGAAGGTGTCGAACGCCTCTTAACTGGTCAGAAACCGGGGAAAGACAATTCTTTGGCCTGGACATGATCCAGGAAGCAGAAGAGCAAGTTTGCATTGTTCGTGAAAAGTTGAAAACAGCTCAATCTCGTCAAAAGAGTCAATACAACTGAAAACATAAGGCTATGACTTTTGAGGTTGACGAGAAAGCTTATCTTCGGGTTACTCCTCTGAAGGGAACCCATCGTTTCGGTATCAAAGGCAAATTGGCTCCTCGTTACATTGGACCTTTTCGCATTCTCGCTAAACGAGGAGAAGTTGCCTACCAATTGGAACTACCTCCGCATCTTTCCAGAGTCCATGATGTCTTCCACGTTTCTCAACTCAGGCGTTGCTTCTCGGATCCTATCCGTGGAGTGGACCACGAAACGCTTGATCTGCAAGATAACCTCACGTATCGAGAGTACCCCGTTCGTATCCTCGATCAAGCCGAGCGTACCACTCGACATCGTAATATCAAGTTTCTCAAGGTTCAATGGTCGCACCATTCTGAGAAGGAAGCAACTTGGGAAAGGGAGGATCGTCTTCGACTTGAGTACCGCGCCTTCTTTCCGGAGGAACCTAAATCTCGGGACGAGATTCTTTTGAGTGGGGGTGAGTTGTCACACCCTAGCTAGTTCATGCATTAGAGTGTTGCATCGTGTCTATTTTTCTCAACAGAAACTTGAAATGGGGATGACAGAACCCCCAGCCCCCTCTGAATCCAACTAGGGTTTACTAAAAATATTTTCAATGAACCTGAAATGCCCTTCCAAAATGTCCATCATTTTTGTCTTGGTTCAGAACCTCTGCCAAAAGTGGTGCACAGTTTTCTAGGTCATCCTAAGGTCTTTGAATTAAATCATAAGTATTTGAGTTTGGGCATTTAAATTATATAAATTATTTTAAATGCTCAAATATTTCCAAACTAAAATGTTCCTTGCTGGAAATATTCCAGCTAGTGACCATGAGCAGTTTGGGGAATTTAGGAGTTGTCTAGATATTTTTTAATAAGTCCACAAACCTACAGAATCAATAAAAAAACAGGAAATAGGAAAAACTTACCTGGCGCCACCTAGCAGGCCCACCTGCCGGCCCAGCCCAGCCACCGCTCCAGCGAGCTGCTTGGCTTGGCCAGGCAGGCAGGCAGCTGCTCGACGGCGACGCCAGCACGCGCCACGCAGCTGCCCGCCGCCCTGCTTCACCCCCTCGCCTCGCTGCTGGCCTGGATGAACTCCACGCCGTGCCTTGAACCCCCAGGACACATCCATTCTCCCCCAGCTCCTCTCCCTCGCTCTCCCGAACCATGGCCGACGCCACCGCAGCTGCACCGTCGCCGTAATCGCGCTCTCCGTCGTCCTTGCGCCGCGCCACTGTGTCCAGGAGCGTCGCCACCCTCTACTCCTTCGAGCTAGCCGAGCCCCGAGCGCTCGCGTGCCCCAAAGCCACTGTGCTGACCTCGACCGAACCGCCATCGCCGGAGATCCCCTTCGTCGTCGTCGCCGCACCAGCTCGTCCCCGACCGCGTCGTTTGCTCCCTCGCGATCACCGTGAGCTTGGCTACCTCCTCCCCCTTCTCTTTCTCGCTCTCGTGCACCACCGCGAGCACACGAAGTTCACCGCACGCGCCGCCGCGGAGCTCATTGCCGATGTGTCTCCGGCTAACCACCGGCCACCCCACCTTGTCTAACACACTCACCGCATCCCAAGGGGCCCAACGCACCTCACCACGTGCCTCACCGTGCCCCATAGCCTCGGACTCGTCCTCACCCGACTCCGGCGACCGCCAAAGTCGTCGCCGGCGACGTCTCCGGCCACCCCGAGCTCAACCACCGCCACCAAGAGCTGTGGCTCAGTCCTAGCTACCTGTAGATGCTCTCCGCCGCCCATTTGGTCGCCGGAGTGCAGAAAACCACTCTCGCCGCCGCATTTGGCCTCGCCGGCGACTAGACGCCGGCGTGTTTGACCCTGATTTGACTAGGGTGGGTCCAGGTTGACTCCCCTGAGTCTATGACAAGTGGGGCCCCCTCTGCTAATTAACCCAGATTAGTTTAAACTAAATTAAGTTAGTTTAAATAACTACTGACATGCGGGACCCACTGGTCAGTTTGACCTGGACCGGCCTGTTGACTTGCTGAGGTCAGCATGACATCATGCTGACGCAGTAATCCTTTTCTGGAATTAAAATAAATCTAGAATGATTTATAAATTCTAGAAAATACCCCAAACTTCAAAAATTCATAGTAAATCAACCATAACTCCAAATGCAAAGTTTTATATATGAAAAATGATCAGAAAAATCCAATCTATCCATCTGTACTGGTTTCATGCATGTTTAAGCAAGCTAACCTGATGTTTAGAGCAGAACTAGATAAAGCACTTATAAGGGCCATGTATGAGTTTGAAACTTGAATCTTTGATTCAAAATGGTTCAAACCCATCTGGTTTTAGTTGCATTAGCCCAACACACTCATATTGCCATGTTTCATGCATGCATCATATTGTTGCATATTGTTTGGTAATGTTGTGTATCGGTGCTCTTTGCGGCAGGTTCTGCCTCCGAGGAGTACCACGATTACCCTAACGAAGAACAATATCAGTGCATCGACCCATCAGGCAAGCAACCAACCATTTGATCATACTGATACAATCCCATGTTCTCGCTCCTGCTCTCTTTTACTGCATTAAGACAACGCGTTTCAAACTGCTGTGTGCTACGGTAATTGAACCCATTTCCTCTGCATGACCTGTCATTGCCACAGTAACTAGATGAAACCCACTAGCATGTGTAGGGATTGTTTGAGCCATATGTATGTGTTGTTCCTACCTTGCTATGCCTGCTATGCTTAGAGTCGTGACAGGTCTGGTTCATCTGGGTGATGGGCTAGAGTGAAATGATCGTGCTGGTAATGAGAGTGATGTGGTGAACACGGTTTGGTAAAGGTATCGATGAAAGGCCATGTAGGAGTACATGGTGGGTTGTTTCATTGAAGCCAACCTTAAGCACTGAGATCTGTATGTGTGATTTAAGATACAGCTACTACCATGCATTGGGCCCTGAAATATGACCCCGCTCGACTTCTTATTCACCCTAGTCCTCTGTCCAGGAGTTGCAAGTAGTTTCTGGTGTTTATAGCCTACTGGAGGCCGTGGACAACGCTGACCGTAGGGGTGGGCTGTGATGCAGTAGGTACGTGGCCGAGAATATCGGGCACCCGTTAGGTGTCACGGAACCCTGTACACATCGTTCGGGGCCGTATGGGAAACCTCGGCCGGACTCCCTGCGGATGGAACCTGGATAGGCGATAAACCTGGATTAGAGACTTAGGTGTTTAGGTAGGTCGTGGTCTACACCCACGTCGGCTTTCGCTTGAAGTCTGCCGAGCACATGTCGTGTGCAGACGCTAAGTGGTGGAAACATGTATGAAGAAGTGCACCCCTGCAGGGTTAACATGATCTATTCGAATAGCCGCGTCCGCGGGAAAGGACTACTTGGTTGCCTATACAGTTCATAGACAAGTAAATGGATACTACTAAAAATCTCAAGATAAGCGTGAGTGTCGAGGATGGCTCCTCCGTAGGATGACGGAGGTGGATTCTCGGTGGTGTATTGGTATGGTGAGTAGTGGACTCGTGTGCGCAAAACCATTTCAAGATTGGTGTATCGTAAGATAGCTTAGCCAAGAGTCAAAGCTGGCTTGCTGCAATAACCCCACCAACCCTTCTTGATAATGTGCATGTATGTAGGATCTGATGTAAGTCTTGCTGAGTACCTTTGTACTCATGTTGCTTTAATTTACATTTTTCAAAAGACGCTGCAACCCCTTCTGATGGGTTCTTCGTAGACATTGACATCGATGAGTAGACTGAGGCCCAGGTGGTGACCCTGAGCTTGTGAAGGACCACGTAGTATAGCCAGGCTTTCCCGAGCCTCTTTTATTTTACTAGTTGTCTGTACTCAGACAAGTTACTTCCGCTGTTGGTTTGTATGTCTGTATGACTTGAATGCTGGGTCATGTGACCCGTACTTGTGTGTATGCTATGTATGGCTCTCTGAGCCTTAAATAAAGTACTTGTGTTGTAGAGTCATGTTGTGATGCCTTGTTGTATTTGCACATATCGAGCATATTGTGTGTATGATTGAAATGCTTGGTATGTGTGGGATCTGACTATCTAGTTGTTTATTCTTAGTAGCCTCTCTTACCGGGAAATGTCTCCTAGTGTTTCCATTGAGCCTTGGTAGCCTTCTACTGCTCCGGAACACTTAGGCTGGTCGGCATGTGTCCTTCTTTGTTCCTGTGTCTGTCCCTTCGGGGAAATGTCACGCGGTGGATACCGGAGTCCTGTTAGCCCGCTACAACCCGGTTTACCGGAGTCCTGCTAGCCCAGTGCTACAGCCCGGATTCACTTGCTGATGACCGACACGTTCGATGTTGGGTCATGGATGCCTGTCCCTGTAAGTCTGTGCCACTTTGGGTTTACGACTAGCCATGTCAGCCCGGGCTCTTTACCATATGGATGCTAGCGACACTATCATATATGTGTGCCAAAAGGCGCAAACGGTCCCGGGCAAAGGTAAGACGATACCCATGGGAATACCGTGCGTGAGGCCGCAAAGTGATATGGGGTGTTACATGCTAGATCGATGTGGCATCGAGTCGGGGTCCTGACAGTCGGCAGCTGGGATGTCGCTGGGTCAGGCCCTCGTGAGCTTCCCCCTCTTCCCAGCACTTTCCTTCATGCTCTACGTCCTCAGGTCCCGGCCCTCGAGCAAGCTCAGCCGCCACTGGTATGACAGGTCGTGATGCCGTGGGTCAAGGCCAGGGGGTGAGGGCTAGGGAGCCAGTAAGAGCCCCTGAGTCGTGATGCTCAGGCGCCTCCCTTTTAACGCGCGAGCGGATCACACGGGAGAGAGAGAGAGAGAGAGAGAGAGAGAGAGGTCACGACGCCCCCCACGTTATTCCTTAGGTGGATCATGTAAACCAACATGAGGAAGACAAGGACTGCCATTACGGTTGCCAGCCAGCCATTGGTTGGTCCGAGGGAGTGACTGAGGCACTGAGGGCCTGGTGAGGTAGCGCCTTGCGGGGCTGCCGCGGGCAGAGCTCGACCACTCAGATTTGTCGATGTTGCAGGGACGGACCCATGCACAAGCGCTATGCCAGAGCGAGCGAATCCAAAGGTAGGTGTCAATCGAGCAGGCGATTATCACAGGCAGGGTAAGCATGAAAAGGCAATCCAACTTAGATAGATGCAAGGAAAGGCACAAGAAAGTGGATCAGGCCCGAGCGGCTTGGGGATGATGCGGCCCGAGGGGCGCCCCCAACAAAGTAAGCTAAAGACATAAGCAAAATGGATACATGCCGCGGGGACAGACCCACGCGACCTGGGAATGATGCAGCCCAGAGGGTGCTCCCAGCTGAAATGAAACTTGAGAGATGTCACCTAATACCATTGCAGAGCGAGTGTTGGAGTAGCTGACGGTGCGTGGTGAAGAAGCCAATCCTCACGAGCGTTCGGAACTCCGAGCCTCGGGAGGCTCAGGAGGTCCGGGCGGCTCGGCAAGGTTGAAAGTGCAACTATCCCTAGGTAGTTTTGGTAATTCCCAACAACATATAGCTCATTGAGCTAATGCTATTCCAAGATAAATATTTCAGCAAAGCTCAATGAATGGCATGGCATGGATGAGAAAAGTGGACCCCTCAAAATGCTAAGGACAAAAGGATTGGCTTAAGCTCAAAGCTCAAGACTCTACATTTTATATTTTAGTGATCCAAGATCACATTGAGTCTATAGGAAAAGCCAATACTATCAAGGAGGGATGAGGTGTTGCTTAATGAGGTTCATGCTCAAAATGCTTAGTGATATGCTCCAAAGCCCTCAACTACTTTCTCACATCCACATATGACCTAAACCAACAGTCAAACTCAGCCCCACCGATTCTTTCCATCTGGCGCCACCGAGTTCAGATGTCATAGCCACTGCCACAAACCCTAGGCAAATCGGTCTCACCGACGGGGATCTCGGTCTCACCGAGATGGGATTGTAATCTCTCTGTTTCCCTTCATAACGTTTTGGTACCACCAAGATGAGCGATCGGTCTGACCGAGATTGCAATGTAAACTCTCTGTTTCCCTTTCGTAACACTTCGGTCTCACCGAGATGAGTGAATCGGTCCCACCAAGTTTACCTGACCAACTCTTTGGTTAGCTTATTACCAAAATCGGTCTCACCGAGTTTGTGTAATCAGTCTGACCGAGATTACTTATGCCCTAACCCTAACCATATCGGTCCTACCGAGTTGTATGTTGGTCCCATCGAAAATCCTAACGGTCACTAGATTTTTGAATCGGTCCGACCGAGTTTTTCAGTTTGGTCCGACCGAGTTTTTCAGTTTGGTCCCACCGAGATTGGCAAGTTGTGTGTAACGGTTAGATTTTGTGTGGAGGCTATATATACCCCTCCACCTCCTCTTCATTCATGAAGAGAGCCATCAGAACAAACCTACACTTCCAACTTACATTTTCTGAGAGAGAACCACCTACACTTGTGTTGAGGCCAAGATATTCCATTCCTACCATATGAATCTTGATCTCTAGCCTTCCCCAAGTTGCTTTCCACTCAAATCTTCTTTCCACCAAATCCAAATCCTGTGAGAGAGAGTTGAGTGTTGGGGAGACTATCATTTGAAGCACAAGAGCAAGGAGTTCATCATCAACACACCATTTGTTACTTCTTGGAGAGTGGTGTCTCCTAGATTGGCTAGGTATCACTTGGGAGCCTTCGACAAGATTATGGAGTTGAACCAAGGAGTTTGTAAGGGCAAGGAGATCACCTACTTCGTGAAGATCTACCGCTAGTGAGGCAAGTCCTTCGTGGGCGACGGCCATGGTGGGATAGACAAGGTTGCTTCTTCGTGGACCCTTCGTGGGTGGAGCCCTTCGTGGACTCACGCAGCCGTTACCCTTCGTGGGTTGAAGTCTCCATCAACGTGGATGTACGATAGCACCACTTATCAAAACCACGACAAACACATCCATGTCTCCAATTGCGTTTGCACACTCCAAACCCTTCCCTTTACATTCTTGCAAGTTGCATGCTTTACTTTCCGCTGCTCATATACTCTTTGCATGCTTGCTTGAATTGTGTTAAGATTGCTTGACTTGTCCATAATTGCTAAAATCTGCCAAGACCTAAAATTGGGAAAAGGATAAGTTTTTATTTGGTCAAGTAGTCTAATCACCCCCCCCCCTCTAGACATACTTTCGATCCTACAAGTGGTATCAGAGCTTTGGTCTCCATTTGCTTTGATCTCCATAGCTTTTGGTTGTCATAGCCTTGGTTTCACAACCTAGGAGAGTATGGCGTCTAGCGAGGGAAACTATCACCGTAGAGGTCCTTACTTTGATGGTACTAACTTTGCTAGTTGGAAGCATAAGATGAAAATGCATATTCTTGGACATAAGCCCGCCGTTTGGGCTATTGTGTGTATTGGCTTGCAAGGTGAATTATTTGATGGGAGAGAACCGGACCGTGAAGCTAGCGCGGAAGAGTTGAAGATGTTGCAATACAACACTCAAGGTTGTGATATCCTCTTCAATGGATTGTGCCCCGAAGAATTCAACAAAATCAGTCGTCTTGAGAATGCAAAGGAATTGGGATACTTTGATTGATATTGTCGGATGTTGGGTTCCGGCAGACCCTTAAGGTTCGAACTCTGGGGTGCGCACAAAGATCTTCCCCCTACCGATCCAGATCTGATCACCTCGTGAGAATCTAAGCTAAACGATGAACAGCACAAGGGACGCAAGATATATACTGGTTCGGGTCACCGTTGTGGTGTAATACCCTACTCCAGTGTGTGGTGTGGTGGATTGCTTCAGGGGCTGATGATGAATAGTACAAGGGGAAGAACAGCCCCGCGAGAGGTGTTCTTGAGATGGTGCGATGAACTGCTTGGGTGAGTTCAATCGCCTCTCTGTCTGATGGGTGCTTGATCCCCCTCTACTTTGTGGTGGCTAGTCCTATTTATAGAGGCCCTGGTCCTCTTCCCAAATATTGAGCGGGAAGGGCGCCAACAACGGTCATTTTGAAGGGGAACATCTAGTAAAAGTTATCCTGACTAAAGTTGGTCTTCGACTGCCAAAGACACTGGTGGTGACACCGTCTTGGGCTCCACGGTGACCTCCATCTTGTCGCTCTGTGGGTCTTGGTCTCGTTGCACTGAAATGGCAACCTTTTCCTGATGCATCAGTACTCCCCGCCTGTGCTTGCCCCCTTTGCACCAAAGAGGAAACAAGGACACTGCATAGGCCGGCGCTCGCCTGGCGCCTGCCTGGTCTCGATCGTCATGGCTTGTGTCATGAGCACCTTGCAAGGTACCCTGCCTTGATCTCTCCGCCTCCTCGCGAGCCTGCCTGGCGAGGAAGTTCCTGAGGAGGTCCCGTGTCGTCTGCCCCACAAGGCTTCGCCCCTCGCGAGGGTCTTGAGTCTTGTGCTGATGAAGATGGGCCATATTGGGCCACCGCTTGAGCCACGCCGCAGGCCATAGGCAAGCAAGTCTGGGGACCCCCGTTCCCAGAACACCGACAGTAGCCCCCGGGCCCAAGGCGCGCTCGGACTTGGCTTAGCGGAGAAGCGAAGGGGCAAGTGTGGAGCACCGCGGGCCCCATCAGCCTGCGGCCTTGGGCGCCACATGGCGGTTGATTGAACATGGGCGCCTCCGCTTCCCCATGCTGCCTCGGCAACTGCTCAACTTGACAAGTCCCTGCATGCAGAAATGGGGCATGATTACCTATGGTCATGGAGGCCGACGGTTGGCCTCCTCCGGACTATAAGTACGGGCGGGCGAGAGCCCCCGCAGTCCATCTCTTCTTGCTTCTCTCCTTCCTCTTCTTCCTCACCCTTGCTCCACTCTACGCCAATGGCGCAGATCCACCGGTTTTCTATGGAAGAGAAGGGGAAGGCCCCCCGAGAGGGTCCTGACCCACTTCCACCAAAGAAATGGCATGTCCTCGGCCGCTGCGACGTGGTCCCTCGGCAGGAGACGTCGAGGCCCTGGTACGAGCGGCCGCCGCCTGGGTTTCCACTACCCTTGTACGCCCGAAACGAGGGCCCTAGAGAAGGAGGCACCGAGCGACACCGTCGGCGCCGCCGGTGACGCCGACGGGTCACCGCGGTGCGCGTCGTGACCCCTGGGGTCGATGCCGAGGGCTCCTCTCGCGAGCTTGTGCTTCACGCCGCTATGCCTCCACGCTCTTGGATCCGCCTTCCTCCCTCCTTCGCCTTCGAGATGCCGCTGAGTGGGTCTCTGGAGCTCTGGCTGCAGCATGCTGACTGCAGCACCCTTGCAACCGGAGCGGAGGTCGCGGTCGTCACTCTGGGCAAGGTCTTCATGACCCGGGGCTGGGGCGAGATCGCCCGGGTCTGTCGGACAAGGGGTGCCCTCGTAATTCATCTGGAATATGATGGCGCCTCCTTGATGTTCTTCAAGGTCTTCGACGCGGAAGGACGCCGACTGGAGTGCTGCCCAAGGAAGGTGGTCGGGGCATCGGAGTGGCGAGGACCAGGCCTACCAACCGCTTCCCAAGAAGCCCCTCAGGCAGCAGCGGAGGATCCGGTGAATCCAGCGACTCCCCCGAGCTTCATGTGACTCCAGAGACGAGCGACGACAGCTACGAGCCCCCGAGCTCGTGTCGTGTTCGGAGCCTGGCAGCTTCATCTGGCCGCCGACGCCACTGATCTGGATGAGGTTGGTGTCGGCGCCTGGCGGCCCACTGTTGATGATGGCGTCTCCTATGGAGGCGCGTGTAGTTAGCATTCATTAGGATTAGCGCCTTTTGTTCCCTGCGAGGAATCAAAGTAGCACCCCGCGGGGGTATGTAAGGCGTCTGCCATGCCTTTTGTGAATATTATCCTTATTATGAATCGATGCGAGATGCTTGTCATGTCCCGGCTCAGCTCCTCCTTTCTATCCTCACGAGGGCTTGGTGCTCTGCGCTGACAGGTCCCGGTTCCCAGGCAGGCTTTAGCCATCACTGGTATGCCAGGTCGCAATGCCATGGTCAAGGCCAAGAGGTGAGCGTCCCAAGGTCCAGTAAAAGTCCCCGAGGCGCGATGCTCAGGAGGTCCCCTTTAGTGCGCAAGCAGCCTCCGCTGGGCGAGAAAGGAAGGTAGCATCGCCATGACAGAGCTGCATTGGGCGAGGGTTTGATGTTGTGTTGATCTAGCGTCTGCAGAGGCGTGACTTATCTCGTGGGCTTGGAGTTGTTATCCGGCGAGGTGCATGGCCCGCGTGCCGGCAGCTAGGGTGTCGCTGGGTTGGGTACTCGTGAGCTCCTCCCCTTCTTCCCCACACTTTCCTTTATGCTCTACGTCCTCAGGTCCAGGCCCTCGAGCGAGCTCAGCCGCCGCTGGTATGACAGGTCGCGATACCGCGGGTCAAGGCCAGGGGGCGAGGGCTGGAGAGCCAATAAGAGCCCGTGAGTCGCGATGCTCGGGCGCCCCCCTTTTAACGTGCAAGCGGATTGCACGGGAGAGAGGGAGAGGGAGCTCACGATGCCCATCGTGCTATTTCCTTAGGAGGATCATGTACACCAACACGAGGAAAACAAGGGCTGCCTTGACGGTTGTCAGCCATCCATTGGTTGCTCTGAGGGAGTGATTGAGGCACTGAGGGCCTGGTGAGGTAGCGCTATGCAGGGTTGCCGCGGTCAAAGCTCGACCACCCAGATTTGTCGGTGTTGCAGGGACGGACCCATGCGCAAGCGCCGTGCCAGAGCGAGTGGCTACAAAGGTAGGTGTCAATTGAGCAGGCGATTATCTCAAGCAGGTTAAGCATGAAGAAGCAAATCAACTGAGATAGATGCAGAGAAAGGCAAGCACCACTGGGTCAGGCCCGAGCGGCTTGGGGATGATGCAGCATGAGGGGTGCCCCCACAAGGTAATCTGAAGACATGAACAAAACGGATACATGCCGCAGGGACTAACCCGTGCGACCTGGGAATGATGCAGCCCTGAGGGTGCTCCCAGCTGAAACGAAACTTGAAAGAAGTCACCTGATACCATTGTAGAGCGAGTGTCAGAGTAGTTGACGGTGCGCGGCGAAGAAGCCAATCCTCACGAGCCCGAGGAGGTCCAAGCCTTGGGAGGCTTGGGAGGTCCGGGCAGCTCGGCGAGGTCCATCTCCATTTCCTCCAGGAGTGCGCGATACCTTGCCACCTGAGCTTCTAGAATGCTCCTCATCAGGCGCTGGCGGGCTGCAGCCGCATTCGGCAGACCAAAGGGCATGCGAACGTAGTTGTGCGGTGGAACTGCACAACGCCACATGCGCGAAGGCCAGAAGCGCTCCTGAGACGCGACTCGATTGAGCCCTGGGTAGTCGATGCATACGTGCAGCCCGCTATCCTCGCCTGGATGGGGAGCTACGCCCGGCAGGCGGCGGTTGCCACGCATGATTCTCGATTCCTGCAATCCTGAGTGACCTTGGTGATGAACTCCTGAGGGTTGAGCCCTCCTTGCTTTACGCCTTCCTGACGGAAGCGTGCCGCGAAGCACGCCTCCATGTGGTGCCCGAGCGCCTCCGTCGTGATCTCGGCAAAGTCAGTGGCTCCCCAAGAGAGAGCCCCCGAGCCCTACCTGAGGAGGGCGCTGGACGCGCCTCCCTATGCGACAGAGGGTGGCGCCCCTTGGATGGGCGCATGTCCGGACGTGGCGCCTCCGGAGGTGCCTGCCTCATGAGGCCTTGGGCTAGGTGACGTCTTCTTCTTCTTGGGAGCTGCTTCAGGAAGGTTTCCACCCTTGCTGCCTGGGTCCTCAATTGACGCAGCTTGGAAGGCGCGCTCGAGAGAGCACACCGCATCCTTCACTTCACAGGGGACCGTGATGACCCCGCCACTTCCTGGCATCTTGAGGACATTGTAGCCATGGTGAGTCACTACCATGAACTTGGCCAAGGCTGGATACCTGAGGATGGCATTGTATGGCAGGCGAATGTGAGCGACGTCGAAGTCAATGAGCTCGGTATGGTAGTTCTTGCGGTGTCCAAAGGTGACAGGGAGGCGGACCTGCCCTATCAGGACAGTGGAACCATTAGTGACTCCTGGGAAAGGCTTGGTTGGTTGAAGCTGATCATATGGCACTTGAAGATTGTTGAACGTCTCGATGGACAGGACGTTGAGCCCTGCCCCACCGTCGATGAGGGTCCTAGTAACTTGCACATTGCTGATGACTGGGGAGCAAAGCATCGGGAGAACACCGGCTGTTGCCGCACATTTGAGCTGATCAGCCGAGCTGAACGTGATGGCACACGCAGACCACCTGAGAGGGCGCGTGGCCTGAAGCTTGGGAAGGACCGCATTCACGTCGTGAGCAAACTGCTTGAAGATGCGCTAAGAGGCTGGGGCCTCAGCACCGCCCAAGACGCAAGCAATTGCACGCCGCTCCTGGAAGCCCCCAGCCCCCTTGTCCTGATGATGGTCTTCATTCCTTCTTGGTGGTGGTGGCAGAGGAGGAAACCCTGCATTGCCTTGCGGGCGATCCTCACAAGGCTGATCCCTCCAAGCCCCCTCACGAGGCTGGTCCTGCCAACGGTCCTCGCGAGGCCGGTCATGCCACCCTTGGCAAGGGCCGCGGTCGTCCCATCGTCCTCCACCTCTTGCTCCGCCTCGGCCGCAGCCCTGATCATTGTGCTCGGGGCATCGACCGACATGGCCTTCTCGCACGGCCCTGAGCTCTTGGCATTCGTTGGTGTTGTGGGTGTGGAGATCATGGTACACACAGTACCGGCTGCCCTTGGATGACTCCGGCTGGTCCCTGAAGCGCTTCGTGTCCGGATCTGCTGCGGGCACGGCTGCTCCCTTCCGCTTCACATCATTGGCCTTGGCTTTCTTCTCTTCTGGAACTGCCGCCGGGAGCTCGAGAAAGGAGAGGCGTCCCTCCTTAGCCCTTGCGCACTTGGTCGCCAGGTTGAACAGCTCCAGAGATGTACACAAATCTTTGTGGATCGCCAGCTCCTCCATCATCTTGACGTCGCGGACGCCATCAGAGAATGCCGAGATGATGGCCTCCTCGGTTACCCTGGGAATCTTGAGGCAAGCGTTGTTTAAGCGCTGGATGTACTTCTACAAGGTCTTGCCGGGCTGTTGCTTGATGCGGCGCAGGTCACCCACGGCCGGCGGGCGGTCGCGAGTGCCCTGGAAGTTGGCGATTAAGCGAGTGCGCATTTCGTCCCAGGAGGAGATCGTGCCAGGAGGCAGGTTCAGGAGCCAGGTGCGGGCGTCGTCCTTGAGTGCCATGGGAAACCAGTTCGCCATGACCTTTTCATCCCTGTTGGCAGCTTCGATGCCCAGCTCGTAGAGCTGTAGGAACTCTGCGGGGTCGGCGGTGTCGTCGTAGCGAGGAGGCAAGTCAGATTTGAACTTACCCGGCCAGGCGACACTATGTAGCTCGGTGGTGAAGGCAAGGCAGCCTGCGGTGGCTACCGGAGCTCTCTGTTGGTGCAGGGCTTGGTCCTGGGGATTACCTCGCGCCGCTGCTTGGAGCCACGCGGGGTCTTGACGTGCTGGCGCACAGATGCGGTCGTGGCACACCGGTGCCGGGAGCATGCGAGCACCTTCTTGGGGACGAGGGATTTCTTGGCAGCTCCTCTCTTATCGCGCGGGCGCCAGACGCGGTGGATCTCGTCCTGGGGCCGCGCGCCTTGGAGCCAGGGCTCCTTCTTGGAGAGGAGGTGGTGGAGGTGCCTCCTAATCTGCGCCTCCTGCACAGGTCGGAGGATGAGGTAGCGAGAGGGACGGTGCAGGGGAGCCCCCTGCGGCGCTGACGAGCTCGGTGATGCGAGCGAGCCACTCCTCATAGAGGTCGTTGACGGGACGGTAGTGCAGGAGCTTAGGCGCCAGGAGCAGTGAGGCGTGCGCGTCCGCGGGGGCGCGACGGGCGTGGGACGATGAACCAGCTGGAGTCAGCGACGGGGTGGCGGTGCGGCCTTCCCACCGCACCAAAGGATGCAGCAACGAGGCCTGCTGCTCGTTCCTCGCCAGGCCGATGGCGGCATTGGCGGCAGGCGACGGGGAACGACGGGGACACCCACCGACGGGAGCCGTCTGGGTGACGCGGGCGGCGAGAGCAGCCCGATGCTCAGCGCGAGCCCGGCGAGCGTCAGCCATGGACACGACAGAAGATCGAACGCGAAACAGCGGAAGAAAGATTCCGGCGCACCCCTACCTGGCGCGCCAAATGTCGGATGTTGGATTCCGGCAGACCCTTAAGGTTCGAACTCTGGGGTGTGCACGAAGATCTTCCCCCTACCGATCCAGATCCGATCACCTTGTGAGAATCTAAGCTAAATGATGAACAACACAAGGGATGCAAGATTTATACTGGTTCGGGTCACTGTTGTGGTGTAATACCATACTCCAGTGTGTGGTGTGGTGGATTTCCTCGGGGGCTGATGATGAATAGTACAAGGGGAAGAATAGCCTCGCGAGAGGTGTTCTTGAGCTGGTGCGATGAACTGCTTGGGTGAGTTCAATTGCCTCTCTGTCTGATGGGTGCTTGATCCCCCTCTACTCTGTGGTGGCTAGTCCTATTTATAGAGGCCCTAGTCCTCTTCCCAAATATTGATCGGGAAGGGCGCCAACAACGGAAATTTTGTAGGGGAACATCTAGTACAAGTTATCCTGACTAAAGTTGGTCTTCGGCTGCCAAAGGCACTGGTGGTGACACCGTCTTGGGCTCCACGGTGACCTCCATCCTGCCGCTCCGCAGGTCTTGGTCTCGTTCCTCTGAAATGGCAACCTTTGCCTGATGCCTCGGTACTCCATGCCTCTGCTTGCCCCCTTTGCACCAAAGAGGAAACAAGGACACTGTGCAGGCCGGCGCCCGCCTGGCGCCCGCCTGGTCTCGATTGTCATGGCTTGTGTCATGAGCACCTCGTGAGGTACCCTGCCTTGATCTCTCGGCCTCCTCGCGAGCCTTCCTAGTGAGGCAGTTCCTAAGGAGGTCCCGTGTCATCCACCCCGCGAGGCTTGGCCCCTCGCGAGGGTCTTGAGTCTTGTGCTGATGAAGATGGGCCGTACTGGGCCACCACTTGAGCCACACCGCAGGCCGCAGGCAAGCAAGTCTGGGGACCCCCGTTCCCAGAGCGCCGATAGATATGCACGAAGGTACCGACTTCGTCAAGGAATCCAAGTTGGATGTGCTTCAAAGTCAACTTGACAAGTTCAAGATGAAGGATGGTGAAGGCATCGCTGAAATGTACTCTAGGCTTGCTCTCATCACAAATGAGATTGCGGTCTTAGGAAGTGAAGAGATGACCAACAGATTCATCATCAAGAAGATCCTAAGAGCATTGCATGGAAAATATGATACCGTGTGCACATTGATCCAAATGATGCCCAACTACAAGAATCTCAAGCCAACGGAGGCCATTGGAAGAATTGTTGCTCAGGAGATGTCACTCAAGGATAAGGAGGAACTTCACAACAAGTCAAGTGGTGCTTACAAAGCCTCATGTGAAGCCCCTACATCATCAAGTGAGAAACAAAGCTTCAATGAAGAATTGAGCTTAATGGTGAAGAACTTCAACAAATTCTACAAGAGTAGAAGCAAAGAAAGAAGCTCCAAGTCAAGGTCCTACAATGACAAAAGATCTTCCAGTCGAGAGCGCAATTGCTACAATTGTGGGAGACCCAGACACTATTCCAATGAGTGTACGGCACCCTACAAAAGAAGAGAAGATTCTCCCAAGAGAAGAAGTAGAAGAGAAGAATCACCGCCAAGAGAGAGAAGGAGTAGAGATGATCATTTTGAACAAAGAACATCCCGGAGAAGCAAGGATTCGGAAAGGAAGGACAAGTCATCAAAGAGCTACCCAAAATGAAGACATCAAGCTCATGTTGGTGAATGGGTATCCGGTTCCGACTCTGAACATCACTCCGAGAGAAGCTATCACTCCGACTCCGAACATACTCAAGATGAAGGTGTTGCCAGTCTAGCACTTGTGTCGACCAACTCCTACGACATATTTGATTCACCAGATGAAGGAATTGGAAAATGCTTCATGGCTAAAGGCCCTAAGGTAACTCACCCCGAGTATGTTGATTTCAATAGTGATGAAGATGACTTGTTAGGTGATGATGATTTACTTGTTGACAACTCTAGTGATGAATACTATGATGAAACGTCAATTAATCATGCTAATCAAGATAAAACGAATGACAATGATAAGGATAAGATTGAGCTTCTAACTAAAGAACTAAACACTCTTAAGTTAGCTCATGAAACTATCTTAGGAGATCATCGAGAACTTTTAAGGACTCATGAGAAGTTACGCTTTGAAAAGCTCAACCTCGAGCAAGAGCATGAGTTCGTAAAGGCAACCAATGATGATCTTCGCAAGAAAAGTTCTTCTTACATTGCCAAGCATTTACTCTTATCTACTTACATGCCTCAAGTCAAGTCTAGTAACAAGAACTAGAAGGATTCTTCCTCTAGTAGTAACAATAATCATGCTAAATCCAATGTTGTTGCTTCTAGTAGTTCTCTTGATTCCACTAATGATTCTCTTAGCCAAGTTACACTTGAGCAAGAAAATAGCTTATTGAAGGGAATTATAGAGAAAGATGTTTACAAGAGCCTTGTCAGGAGTAAGCAATTCGAGGAAATTGTACGCAAGCAAGGAAGGCACCGGAAGAACCAAGGTGTTGGTTTTGAACGAAAGTTCAATGCCAATGGAGTTGAGTGGGAAGAAGATCAATACCCCAAGACGAAGTTTGTTCCTCAACAAGAGAAGTATGATCCTACTTCCTTCAAATGGACACAAGCTCAAGATGATCTTCCACCACAAGACCACAAGCAAAAAGGCAAGGATAAGCTTCAAGAGAAGATTGATGCATTTGAAGAAGCTCCCAAGGCCTTGGTCAAGTGGGTTCCCAAGACTACATCAAGTTCTACTTCATCAAGTATGAATACAACTCCAAGGATTCCCATAAAGATGGTGTGGATTCCGAAGAAGAAAAACTAGAGAGTTCTTGAGGGTGACTCCGCCAACATACTTCACTCTTATCATTTTGGCAAGGACAAGTGCAATCAACTTCCACATCTTGCACTAGTTCAAGGAGTCACAAACCCTCTTGTTGGTAAGACAAGGGACAAGGTAACCTAATGCTTTCATAGACATCATCTTGTGTGTGCATCACTCTATGTCTATGGATATCATTGCTTGTTCCTTGTGGGACTAACCCGTGTAGGTATTGAAAGTGCAACTCACTCCAAAGGATTGCTCCAAATGATCTACATCAACATTGAGCATCCACATCTTCAACACCTACATGAAGTCATCATCGACAAAACCTAAGGTTAGTTAATCCCTCTTAGGGGGGATCTCACATCTAGGGGGAGCTTTACTCTAAGAATTGAGCTAAAGCAACTCTAATGGTGTGAACACAACAATGCATTATGTAAAAGTGGCAACCCCACTTGAGCTTAAACAATGAGTATGACCTATGATCAAATGGTCTCATTTGACTCCTAAGTCAATATACTCATATGTAGATGACCTAGTCATCACCAATCGCTTGATAGATGCTAGAATGGTTGTGCATGCTTTGCGACATATTTCATTTGTCATTTTATTATGTGAGCATGTTGGTTGCATATTTTACTCATTCGAGGACATCCACTTGTAGTTTTGATTGTTTGGTCTCTTTTCTTTTGCCAAGTGGATGGACAAGAATGCCTAAGAACCTTCTCTAGCTATCTATGCTTTTCTAGTCTCAAACTCTATTCATGCTACATCACAAAGTTTGATCAAGTTCGAACCACTTTATGTGAGGAGCACTCGGAGTCCCCGATTCGTCATAGACTTAAACTTCCAAAACTTCTTTGTGTGTTTCGGTCTGGCCGAGAAATCCATTTCGGTCATACCGAGATCACTAAGTCAATCTAGGTTTTCAATCTCGGTGCAACCGATTTGAACTTTTCGGTCATACTGAGTTGTAGTAACTGCTCGCAGTTATGCATCTCGGTGCCACCGAGTTGTTCCACTCGGTCACACCGACAGGGTCAGGCTATATAGATCCCCGGGCCAAAATTTGGAAATTTCTCCAAACCCCTTCACCCGTGCTCAGCCTGCCCTGCCTCCCTGGGTCTCCAGATCGTCCTCCTCGTCGCCAGCTGCCTCCCGCTGCTGGTCTCTGCCGCCGTTAATGGGAATCGTCTCCGCTGTTGCCGCCGTAGCAGGTCCATCGCCGCACTTAGGGTATAGACTTGATCCTTGTGCTAATCTCACTCTGATTCCTAGCACATTGTTTTGCCATATATCTTGCCACGATTGAGATCATCCTATCCAGCGAAAACACTCTGTAGTTTAGTTGTGGATTGAAAATTTAGGGTTAGGTTTCCGCCGAAACCATCTCGGACCAACCGAGTTGTAGAAATCGGTTCCACCGATTTGGCTACGGCCATTGCACATGTGATTCTCGGTCTGACCGAGAATTGCAAATCGGTGTGACCAAGTTCAGGACTTTGTGAAACCCTAGCAGTCACGGTGCCACCGAACTGTGACACCGTCTGACCGAGTTCACTAGTTTAGGTTCCAAAAGTTGCTTCGATATCACCGAGTTTGCAAATCGGTAGATCCGAAATGCTTTCTGTGGAAAACTAAAACTAAGTTTTTGACTCATTCTTTTGCAAAAACCTTTGTATTTTGTGATGCTCATCTACTCTACCTCATCTATATCTATTCACAGGGTCTACTATTAGTGTTTCCAACATGTCAGATCAGAGTGACAGTCAGAACAAGTCTGAGGAGCAGGTTCACTTGAGTGAGGGCACTAGTCCCTCTAGCAGCTATGATGGTAGCAGGAGCACACCCGGCAACTTACCTAAGGCAGCCACCACGGCCAGAAAGAAGAGAACCTCAGATTCTGAGGATGAAGACTATGTGGCTGTTAAGGATGAGTCCACTTCCAAGAAGAAGGTGCTGAAGAAGAAATATGGCACAGCTGCTACCACTAAGCCTGGTATGAGGACCAAAGCACCTGCAAGAAGAATTCCCATGTCTACAGCCAGAGCCTCTACTCAAGTACCTTTGGAATCTAAACCCAAAGAGGCTGATGCAGAAGGGAAGAAAAGGAAGGAAAGGGTCAAGAAGACCATGGCCAGGGTTGTTGGAAAGCCTTCCATGATGGAAGAAGAAGAGGAAGAGGTTGCTGCACCAGCACCTAAAGCTCAAAAGCTTATGGGAGATGCTATCAGGTCAGGGGTTGCTTCATCAAAGCCTAAAGAAGCTCCCAAGGCAGCTACTCCAAAGCCCAAAGCTACACCTAAGAGGAATACAAGTAATATTCCTACCGGAGAGAAGAACAAGGCCCCAGTGCCTGAAGCTGCTATAGAAGAAGAAGATGATGATGAGACACATGTCTTGAGGAAGTTGAAGCCCAAAATTCCAGATGACAATGATGTTCATCTAGTAGCTGAGGACATGAAGCTGAGGAAGGATGCAGGACTCAAACAGTGGAGATCGACTGATCCCTATGCAGTCAGGAGAAGAACTGTTGTGGACTACAGGTTCCATACAAAGGAATAGCAAGACTTCTATGAGACAGTGCTGCTTGACAAGAAGCATATAGTCTGTGATATGAGATGGGTTGACTGGGAGTACATCAGGAAGAATGAAGAGCATTATCCAAGAGTGTATGACATTTTCAATGCTTGTGGAGTAGATGACTTTGTTGGGCAGAAGCTCACAAAGTGGAATGATGAGCTTATTATGCAGTTCTACTCCACAGCTCACTTCTACCCAGATGGAAGGATTGTCTGGATGTCTGAAGGTACTAGGTACCAATCAACAGTTGAAGAATGGGCAAAGTTGATCAATGCTCCTAAGGAGAATGAGGATGACTTGGATGTCTATGACAATAAGAAGA
Organism: Triticum aestivum; assembly: GCF_018294505.1. NCBI lineage: Eukaryota > Viridiplantae > Streptophyta > Magnoliopsida > Poales > Poaceae > Triticum > Triticum aestivum. Next base: position 165,900,419 of record NC_057813.1, read on the forward strand.
AGGATCACAACTCCATGGCACATACGTACAGAGAGATCCCAGATGCTGCTCTTGAGACACACAAATTTGGATCAGTACATTACCTTCTGTCAGGATTGCCAACAATCAACTGGATCCTCAGGCACACTCTACTGCCAAAGTCAGGTGATCACAAGATGATCATAGGCCATGCAATTAACCTGCTTCACATATTTGATGTGCCTCAAAAGTTCAAGGTCATGAGCCTAATTGTGGAAACTATCAAGAGGACAGCTGCTGACCAAAAGATAAGGTGTGGGTATGCCCCACAGATCGAGGAGCTAATCAACTCCAAGATGGGCATTGGCACATATCTCTTGGACAAGGATCACATGCTCATCTACCCAGACTTTGAGGACAACACAGTGGTAATGGATGAAAATGAGCCATCTTCTATGCAAGCACAAGAGAAGAAGGAGAAGGCAAGGGCTGAGAAGGCTGCTAAGATGCCAACTACTGAAGAGGCATCTCAGATCTTCTTGAAGAGCAAGCAAGATCAGCTTGGCTACTTGATTGCCTCCACTCTGAGGATTGAGAAGGGCTTGGCCACCCTGACTCAAAACCAGGAGAGCTTGGAGAGGATCATGGAGCAGAAGTTCTATGACTTAGATGTGAAGGTCACTGAGATACGGTCGGTTTTTGAGCAACTTTAGGATGAAGTGCAGGAGAGGAAGGGCAAGACTACCACTGATGCATTTGCTAGAGTGCCTATAAGTCAGATATCTGCTGCAGTGCCAGTTACAGACACCAGAGCAACTTCATCTGCACCAACAACAGCTTCAGTACCACCAGCTCCTGTAGCCACTCCATCATCTCCATCAACTTCAACTGATGCCTTCATCCTTGGAGTTATATCTACACCACCACCTGAAGACCAAGCCTGAGAGTCATTTAGAACTATGCATTTTCTATGAACTTTTTGGAAACTTATTGCCAAAGGGGGAGAAAAATGTATAGATCATAGGCTTTGAGAGAGAGTGTTGCTTTTTATTCTCTCTTGTTTTGGTGGTTAAACTTTATTTGCTTGTTTGAGATACTTTATGCTTTTGTGTGATACTTGGTTGATCATGTGGTTGATCATATACGATGCTACCTTAATGCTTGTTGGATGACATTATCCTTTTATCTCTATATGATCATTCACTCTGCTTGGTGATGAGTGCATGCATTTAACCAAGATGTATGTGACATGGAAGAGTAACACATGATCCTAACTCATTGTGCATTTGCAGTCCAAAGCAAATCTTAAACTATGCACAAATTTAGGGGGAGCTCTTATTTTTCACATATTTCTCAAAGAGACAATGTTTTTCACTCTTATTATCACTTGTTGAAGCTTTGATCTATATGTTGTCATCAATTACCAAAAAGGGGGAGATTGAAAGTGCAACTATCCCTAGGTGGTTTTGGTAATTCCCAACAACATATAGCTCATTGAGCTAATGCTATTTCAAGATAAATATTTCAGGAAAGCTCAATGAATGGCATGGCATGGATGAGAAAAGTGGACCCCTCAAAATGCTAAGGACAAAAGGATTGGCTCAAGATCAAAGCTCAAGACTCTACATTTTATATTTTAGTGATCCAAGATCACATTGAGTCTATAGGAAAAGCCAATACTATCAAGGAGGGATGAGGTGTTGCTTAATGAGGTTCTTGCTCAAAATGCTTAGTGATATGCTCCAAAGCCCTCAACTACTTTCTCACATCCACATATGACCTAAACCAACATTCAAACTCGGCCCCACCGATTCTTTCCATCCGGCGCCACCGAGTTCAAATGTCATAGCCACTGCCACAAACCCTAGGCAAATCGGTCTCACCGATGGGGATCTCGGTCTCACCAAGATGGGATTGTAATCTCTCTGTTTCCCTTCATAACGTTTCGGTACCACCGAGATGAGCGATCGGTCCCACCGAGATTGCAATGTAAACTCTCTGTTTCCCTTTCGTAACACTTCGGTCTCACCGAGATGAGCGAATCGGTCCCACCGAGTTTACCTGACCAACTCTCTGGTTAGCTTATTACCAAAATCAATCTCACCGAGTTCGTGTAATCGGTCTCACCGAGATTATGTTATGCCCTAACCCTAACCATATCGGTCCTACCGATTTGCATGTCGGTCCCACCGAAAATCCTAACGGTCACTAGATTTGCTGAACCGGTCCGACCGAGTTTTTCAATTCGGTCCCACCGAGATTGGAAAGTTGTGTGTAACGGTTAGATTTTGTGTGGAGGCTATATATATATCCCTCCACCTCCTCTTCATTCATGGAGAGAGCCATCAGAACAAACCTACACTTCCAACTTACATTTTTTGAGAGAGAACCACCTACACTTGTGTTGAGGCCAAGATATTCCATTCCTACCATATGAATCTTGATCTCTAGCCTTCCCCAAGTTGCTTTCCACTCAAATCTTCTTTCCACCAAATCCAAATCCTGTGAGAGAGAGTTGAGTGTTGGGGAGACTATCATTTGAAGCACAAGAACAAGGAGTTCATCATCAACACACCATTTGTTACTTCTTGGAGAGTGGTGTCTCCTAGATTGGCTAGGTGTCACTTGTGAGCCTCCGACAAGATTGTGGAGTTGAACCAAGGAGTTTGTAAGGTCAAGGAGATCGCCTACTTCATGAAGATCTACCGCTAGTGAGGCAAGTCCTTCGTGGGCGACGGCCATGGTGGGATAGACAAGGTTGCTTCTTTGTGGACCATTCATGGGTGGAGCCCTCCGTGGACTCATGCAGCTGTTACTCTTCGTGGGTTGAAGTCTCCATCAACGTGGATGTATGATAGCACCACCTATCGGAACCACGACAACAACATCCATGTCTCCAATTGCGTTTGCACACTCCAAACCCTTCCCTTTACATTCTTGCAAGTTTCATGCTTTACTTTCCGCTGCTCATATACTCTTTGCATGCTTGCTTGAATTGTGTTAAGATTGCTTGACTTGTCCATAATTGCTAAAATCTGCCAAGAACTAAAATTGGGAAAAGGATAAGTTTTTATTTGGTCAAGTAGTCTAATCACCCCCCCCCCACTAGACATACTTTCGATCCTACAAAGGTCCATCTCCATTTCCTCCAGGAACGCGCGGTGCTTGGCCACCTGAGCCTCCAGAATGCTCCTCATCAGACGCTGGTGAGCAGCAGCCATGTTCGGCAGGCCGAAGGGCATGCAAACGTAGCTATGAGGTGGACCCTCGCAACACCCCACGCGCGAAGGCCAGAAGCGCTCCTGAGACGCGACTCGATTGAGCCCTGGGTAGTCAATGCAGACGCGCAGCCCACCATCCTCGCCTGGATGGGGAGCTACGCTAGGCAGGCGGCGGTTGCCGCGCATGACTCTTGATTCCTGCAGCTCCTGAGTGATCTTGGTGATGAACTCGTGAGGGTTGGGCCCTCCTCGCCTTATGCCTTCCTGAGGGAAACATGCCGCGAAGCATGCCTCCAAGTGGTGCCCGAGCGCCTCCCTCGTGATCTTGGCAAAGTCAGTGACCCTCCAGGAGAGAGCCCCCGAGCCTTTCCCGAGGAGGGCGCCGGGCGCGCCTTCCTATGCGACGGAGGACGGCGCCCCTTGGATGGGCGCAGATCCTGATGTGGTGCCTCCGGAGGTGCCTGCCTCCTGAGGCCTTGAGCCACGTGATGTCTTCTTCTTCTTGGGAGCTGCTTCAGGAAGGTTTCCACTCTTGTTGTCTCGGTCCTCGATCGACGCGGCTTGGAAGGCGCGTTCAAGAGAGCACACCGCATCCTTCTCTTCACAGGGGACCATGATGACCCCGCCACTTCCTGGCATCTTGAGGACGTTGTAGCCATGGTGAGTCACTGCCATAAACTAGGCCAGGGCTGGATATCCGAGGATGGCATTGTATGGCAGGCAAATGTGAGCGACGTTGAAGTCAATGAGATCGGTACGGTAGTTCTTGCGCTGCCCAAAGGTGACAGGGAGGCGGACCTTTCCTATCGGGACAGTGGAACCATCAGTGACTCCTGAGAAAGGCTTGGTCGGCTAAAGCTGATCATATGGCACTTGGAGATTGTTTAACGTCTCGACGGACAGGACGTTGAGCCCTGCTCCGCTGTCGATGAGGGTCCTAGTAACTTGCACATTGCTGATGACTGGGGAATAGAGCATTGGGAGGACACCGGTTGTTGCAGCACACTTGAGTTGATCCACTGAGTCGAACGTGATGGCGCACGTGGACCACCTGAGAGGGCGCGTGGCCTCGAGCTTGGGGAGGACTGCATTCACCTCGCGAGCAAAGTGCTTGAAGATGCGCTGAGAGGCTGGGGCCTGGGCACCGCCCAAGATGCAAGCGATAGCACGTGGCTCCTAGAAGCCCCCAGCCCCCTCGTCCTGATGATGGTCATCATTCCTTCCTTGTGGTGGTGGCAGAGAAGGAAGGCTTGTGTTGCCTTGTGGGTGATCCTCACGAGGCTGATCCCTCCAAGCCCCCTCGCGAGGCTGGTCCTGCTAGCGGTCCTCTCGAGGCCGGTCATGCCACCCTTGGCGAGGGCCATGGTTGTCCCATCGTCCTCCACCTCTTCCTCCACCTCGGCCGTAGCCCCGATCGTTGCGCTCGGGGCGTCGACCGACACGGCCTTCTCGCACGGCCCTGAGCTCTTGGCATTCGTTGGTGTTGTGGGTGTAGAGATCGTGGTACACGCAGTACTGGCTGCCCTTGGATGACTCCGGCTAGTCCCTGCCGTGCTTCGTGTCCGGCTCTGCTGCGAGCACAGTTGCTCCCTTGCGCTTCACATCCTTGGCCTTGGCTTTCTTCTCTTATGGATCTGCAGCTGGGAGCTCGAGAAGGGAGAGGCGACCCTCCTCATCCCTTGCGCACTTGGTCGCCAGGTTGAACAGCTCCAGAGACGTGCACAGATCTTCGTGGATCGCCAGTTCCTCGTTCATCTTGACATCGCGGACACGTCGGAGAACGCTGAGATGATGGCCTCCTCGGTCACCTTGGGAATCCTGAGGCGAGCGCTGTTGAAAGGTTGGATGTACTTCTGCAAGGTCTCTCTGGGTTGCTGCTTGATGCGGCGCAGGTCACCCACGGCCAGCGGACGATCGCGAGTGCCGTGAAAGTTGGCGATGAAGCGGGTGCACATCTCGTCCCAGGAGAAGATCATGCCTGGAGGCAGGTTCAGGAGCCAGGTGTGGGCACCATCCTTGAGCGCCATGGGAAACCAATTCGCCATGACCTTTTCATCCCCGTTAGCGGCTTCGATGCCCAGCTCATAGAGCTGCAGGAACTCCGCGAGGTCGGCAGTGTCTTAGTAGTGAGGAGGCAGGTCTGGCTTGAACTTGCCCGGCGAGGCGACACTGCGTAGCTCGGTGGTGAAGGCGCGGCAGCCTACGGTGGCCACCAGAGCTCTGTGCTGACGCGGAGCTTGCTCCTGGGGATTCCCGCGTGCTGCTGCCTAGAGCAGCGCGGGCTCTTGACGTGCTGGCGCAGGGATGCGGTCATGGTGTGCCGGTGCAGGGAACACGCGAGCACCTTCTTGGGGATGAGGGATTTCTTGGCAGCTCCTTTCTTGTCGCACGGGGCGCTGGACGCGGTGGATCTTGTCCAGGGGCCGCTCGCCTTGGAGCCAGTGCGCCTTCTTGGGGAGGAGGTGGCGGAGGCACCTCCTGGGCCGCATCACCCGCGCAGGGCGGAGGGCGAGGCAGCGAGAGGGACGGTGCAAGGGAGCCCCCTGCGGCGCTGACGAGCTCGGTGATGCGAGCGAGCCACTCCTCATAGAGGTTGTCGATGGGATGGTAGTGCAGGAGCTCACGCGCCAGGAGCAACGCGGCATGCGCGTCCGTGGGGGCGCGACGGTCGTGGGACAACGAACCAGCTGGAGTCAGCGACGGGGTGGTTGTGCGGCCTTCCCACTGCATCGAGGGATGCAGCGACAAGGCTTGCTGCTCATTCCCCGTCGGGCCGGTGGCGGCGTTGGCGGCAGGCGACGGGGACACCCACCAACCGGAGCCATCTGGGCGAGAGCAGCCTGACGCTCGGCGTGAGCCCAGCGAGCGTCAGCCATGGACACGACGGATGACCGAACGCGGAACAACGGAAGAAAGATTCCGGCGCACCCCTACCTGGCGCGCCAAATGTCGGATGTTGGGTTCCGGCAGACCCTTAAGGTTCGAACTCTGGGGTGCGCATGAAGATCTTCCCCCTACCAATCCGCGTCTGATCGCCTCGCAAGAATCTACGCTAAACGATGAACAACACGAGGGACACAAGATTTATACTGGTTCGGGACACCGTTGTGGTGTAATACCCTACTCCAGTGTGTGGTGTGGTGGATTGCCTCAGGGGCTGATGATGAACAGTACAAGGGGAAGGACAACCTCGTGAGAGGTGTCCTTGGGCTGGTGCGACGAACTACTTGGGAGAGTTCGATCGCCTCTCAATCTAATGGGGACTCTATCCTCTCTTGGCTCTCGATGGGATTCTCCATGCCTCCTACTATGGTGGCTAGCTCTATATATAGAGGCCCTGGTCCTCTTCCCAAATATTAAGCGGGAAGGGCGCCAACAACGGCCATTTTGAAGGGGAACATCTAGTACAAGTTATCCTGACTAAAGTTGGTCTTCGGCTGCCAAAGGCACTCGTGATGACGCTGCCTTGGGCTCCACGGTGACCTCCATCCTGCCGCTCTGCTGGTCCTGGTCTTGTTGCACCGAAATGGTAACCTTTGCCTGATGCCTCGGTACTCCACGCATGTGCTTTCCCCCTTTGCACCAAAGAGGAAACAAGGAGACTGCACAGGCCGGCGCCCGCCTGGTCTCGATCGTCACGGCTTGCGTCACGAGCACCTCACAAGGTACCCTTGCCTTGATCTCTCCGCCTCCTCGCGAGCCTGCCTGGCGAGGCCGCTCCTGAGGAAGCCTTGCATCATACGCCCTGCGAGGCTTGGCCACTCGCAAGGGTCTTGAGTTTGAGCTGATGAAGATGGGTCGTACTGGGCCACCACTTGAGCCACGCCGCAGGCCGCAGGCACGCAAGTCTGGGGACCCCCGTTCCCAGAACGCCGACACATGCGCTCGGCCGAAATCTATCCGGCCCACATTTGGGACACCTGACATGACTATCCTACCCCCAACCCGCAATATGTCCGAAATTTTAGATAGGGGCAAAGTTTGTAACTTTCCCCAAATTTCAAACAAGTGCGTCTCAAACTGAAACATTGTTCCCGCTTAGTTCCCCGCCTCCTTCTGTTTCCCCATTCATACTCTATGGACGTGAAAACGCCCTCTCCACCAGCCGCGAAACCCCAGCCTCCTCTGTCCTCCACCCCATAGCGGCCAATCCACCGCCACCCTCCTCCATCACGCCAGAGCCGGTACCCCGACATCGTCGTCCAACGCAACCGCAACCGCACTGCCCTCTAGGACTTAGCAGCTGAAGCCGAGGCAGAGCTGCCTCCACGACGCCGACGCCGACGTGCACCATACCAGAACCACTCCGACCACGCCGTCCTGTGCCTCACTGCTACCGCTCCACTGTCACAACCGTCTACCGCACCAGAGCTGTTCCCGCTATGCCATCGTTTGCCGCCTCGGATCTGGTTCCCCGCCGCTGACAGACGGCCACCGCACCACACTCAACAACTTGGCCATGGGTTCGTCCAAGGCTCCACCATCCTACACAACTTCTCGTTTCCAGCGAACCACAAGAAGATCGTTGGAAAAACAGAACGAGGACACAGCACTGCCAACAGAAAGAGTTACTCCTCTTCCCTTATTCGTGCAAATCTTACATCTCTGCTCACACCGTATTCATCCCATGAAAGAAACTAGTTGAGTGCTTCCTACTGCATCTTCTTTGTGATATTAAATGCACAAGGTTTCCTCCCTTTACTATTTCAACTTTGCTAGAGGTCACTAGCTCGCATGGATTTCAATTCAGGGTCAGTCGAACCGCAATTAAAAGAAGCAGCACCCGCTTAGGCGCGCGGAGCACCTAGTCCGCCTGTTCCTCGGGGAAGCGGCGCATCGGTGTCTATCATAGGGGTGTGGGGCGCAGGAGCTGCTTGCGTCTGATCTGGAGGTTGGTGGGGCTTGAATGGATGGCCGGGGGGCGGTGCCAAGCACGGCGGTGCGGTGAGGTCAAGGGGAGGGCGCAGGCAGGGGAGGAATACTGGGCCGGTGGTCGCTGGCGTTTCGAGGAAGATCGTCAACACTGACTGGCTAGAGGTAGATGAAGGCGATCTGCCCGTTCTTGTAAATTGGACGGTGCAGAAAAAATGGACTGACCTATTTGTTTTCAGTCGACTGTTATTTTCATAGAATCCTGTAGTAATTTAGTGTGCCATGCATGTTGTAGAGCTATCATATCTCTCCTGTCATTTATTTCTCGCCGACCTGCTATCTGCTACCTTTACACTATACTAATTGTGCACACACTTCACCCATACTCACACTATTGTTTTTTTATGCATGGGTATTTCAGACCCTGACGCGGTGTTGATGAATGCAGAAAAGAAAATACAGACGTTGCTCCACTGTAATTAGAAGATAAGCACTAAGCGTTTTAGCGCTCTAATGGGTGCGATGTCAGCAGTTGGAGACAGTAAACGTAGCTCTGCACTTGATGATCTCAATTGCCACACACAACCATCCCAGGTGCTTGCTTTAACTTTGCGCTGTCAAATGTCGTTGCATGTTGCATATGGTGTCTAGCTTGTATTGCTTCCAATTTGGTTAAATTGCATCTGCTTACTTTACACATTATACCTTTGATAATGACATGCCTTCCTGTTTTTGATACATACTACATATGTCTATTAACCATGTTCGTACATCAAACTAATGCTCTTTTGTATCCCTCGTCAATCACTTATGATGAGACAGTCACCCGAGTGGGTTACTGTGAGACGCCCCACTTGTTTAAAGAGTGAAGTGTCATCCTCCCCACATGATTCTCAAGAAACAGCAAGGCTAAATGAAGATAGTCAACATAGCTCTCTAGTTGATCACTGCAATTCCCCCACACCACCATCGAAGGTGCTTGTTCTTACTTGGCAGTGTGATATGTGCTTGCATGTTGCATATGGTATCTACCTTGTAATGCTTCTAATTAGGGTAAATTGCATCTGCTTAGTTAACACATTATACATGTGAATATGACATGACTTCCTATTTTTGGTACATACTACGTCTTTCTATTAACCATGTTCTTACATCAAACTAGTTTTCTTGTGTATCCCTCATCAATCACTTCTGACGATACACCTTCAAGTTGACAGTGTAATATTGGTTGCATCTTGCATATCATTTCAAACATGTATTGCCTCTAATTTGTTGAAGTGCCACTTATAATGAGACACATCTAACTTGGTAGAGTGATTTTGGTTGGATCTTTCATATGGTGTCTAGATTGCATTGCTTCCAATTTGTTGAAATGCCTTCTGCTTAGCATTTTTCATACATATTCCATCATCCTACAATGTGGTTGCCATACATAAAAGTTGTGTTCGTCAGTATCTTGTGTGTTTACTTGACAAGGCAAAATCTGAAGGACGAAGGCGTGGAATGATGGTGGTCCTCTAGAGCAACCGAAACAGATGATCTCTGTAGATTCTCCTGCTACTCGTACTGCAGTGCTAGTTACAAATCTCATCTCCCCTACTCCACAACCCAAGGTGCTTGCTCTAACATGGCAGTGTGATATCTGGTTGCATGTTGCATATGGTGCCTAGCTTGTATTGCTCCTAATTTGTTAAATTGCATCTCCTTAGCTTACACATTATACATGTGAATATGACACGCCTTCCTATTTTTGGTACATACTACATCTGCCTATCACACCATGTTCTTACATCAAACTATTGTTCTTGTGTATCCTGCATCTATCGCTTATGATGAGACAGTCATGCCCGTGGGTTAATATGAGACGCAATACTCTTATAAAGAATGCAATTTCATCCTCTCCACATGATTATCAAGAAATAGCAAGCCTAAATGAAGATATTGAACGTAGCTCTGTACTTGAAGACCGCACTTCCCCTACACCACCATCACAGGTGCTTGTTCTAACTGTGCAGTGTGATATGTGGTTGCATGTTGCATACGGTGTCTAGCTTGTAATGCTTCTAATTAGGGTAAATTGCATCTGCTTAGTTTACACACTATACCTGTGAATATGACATGCCTTCCTATTTTTGGTACACACTACATCTATGTGTTAACCTTGTTCTTACATGAAACTACCTCTCTTCTGTATCCTGCATCAATCACTTACGATGAGTCACCTTTATTCGTTGCATATTGCATATAATTTCTAGCCTGTTGCCATGTATTGCTTCTAATTTGATCAAATACATTTGTTAAGGCACCCTTTTAATTTGGCAAAGTGATATTGGTTTCATCTTTCATATGGTTTCTAGCTTGCATTGATTCTAACAAGTTCAAGCACCTTGTGCTTAGTTTACACTTTATAAATCATACATGTCAATATGTCACGCCGTCCAGTTTTTCATACATATTCCATCCTCCTATCATGCGGCTGCCTTACATGAAAGTAGTGTTCGTCAGTATCATGCATCAATGAGTTCTGAAGAGCAAATTTTATTCCTTTTTCTTGTGGGTTTGACTTGACAAGGCAAAATCAAGAAAGAGGAAGGAAAAGAGTAAGGAAGGCGATGATGGTGGTCCTCTGCAGCAACGTAAACGGGGCATCTATACCGATTCTCCTTGTACTGATAGTGCATTACAAGGTCCAAGTCTCCGCTCCCCTACTCCACCATCCAAGGTGCTTGCTCTAACTTGGCAATGTGATATCTGGTTGTATGTTGCATATGGTGTCTAGCTCGTATTGATCCTAATTAGTGTAAACTGCATCTGCTTAGCTTACACATTATACATGTGAATATGACACGCTTTCCTGTTTTTGGTACATACTATATCTGTCTATCACACCATGTTCTTACATGAAACTACTCTTCTTGTGTATCCTGCATCAGTCACTTATGATGGGACACCTTTAAGTTGGCAGTGTGATATTGGTTTGCATCTTGAATATGATTTCTAGCATGTATTGCTTCTAGTTTGATGAACACCACCTATGATGAGACAGTTTTAACTTGGCAGAGTGATATTGATTGCACCTTCCATATGGTGTCTAGTTTGCAGTGCTTCTAATTTGTTGAAGTTCCTTCTGCTTAGTTACCACATCATAGGTGTGAATATGTCAAGCCATCCATTTTTTCGTACATATTCCATCCTCGTATCACGACTTTGCCTTTCATCAGAGTAGTGTTCATCAGTATCATGCATGAATGAGTTCTGAAGAGCGAAATATATTACTTTTTCTTGTCGGTATGACCTCACAATGCAAAATCAATAAAGCTAAAGGAAATTGGCAAGTCATTGGATGATGGTGGTCCTTCCAATCAACTGAAATAGAGGTTCTCTACAGATTCTACTCCGCCATCCTTCCAACAAGATTCGCAAGACAATGCAAGGCTAGACAGTCAACGTAGCTGTGTAGATGATGAGCACATCTCCCCTACTCCACCATCACAGGTGCTTGCTCTAACTTGGCACTATTATATGTGTTTGCAGGTTGCGTATGATGTCTAGCTTGTATTGCTTCCAACTTTGTTGAATTGCATCTGCTTAATTTACACATAATGCCTGTGAATACAACATGTGTTCCTGTTTCTACATCAGACTACTGTTCTTGCATATCCCGCATCAGTCACTTATGATAAGGCACCTTTAAGTCGCCACTGTGATATTGGTTGTGTCTTGCATATGATTTCTAGCATGTACTGCTTCTAATTTGTTGAAACAGCATATAGTTTGAACTTGGGAGAGTGATATTGGTTGCATCTTTCATATGGTGTCTAGCTTGCAGTGCTTCTAATTTGTTGAAATGCCTTCTGCTTAGTTACCACATCATAGGTGTGAATATGTCATGCCATCCTGTTTTTCATACATATTCCATCCTCGCATCATGTGTTTGCCTTTCATCCGAGTAGTGTTTGTCAGTATCATGCATGAATGAGTTCTGAAGAGCGAATTTTATTCCTTTTTCTTATCAGTTTGACTTCACAATGCAAAATCATTATATTTGAAGGAAATTAGTCCGGTAGTGGATGATGGTGGTCCTTCGGAGCAACTCAAACAGGGGGACTCTACAGATTCTACTCCGCCATCCTCCCAACAAGATTCGCAAGACAACACAAGGCTGGACAGTCAACGTAGCTCTGTACATGATGAGCACATCTCCCCTACTCCACCATCACAGGTGCTTGCTCTAACTTGGCACTATTATATGTGGTTGCATGTTGCATATGATGTCTATCTTGTATTGCTTCTAACTTGAGTTGCATCTGCTTACTTTACACATAATGCCTGTGAATATAACACGTGTTCCTGTTTCTAGAACATACGTGTACATGATGAGCACATCTCCCCTACTCCACCATCACAGGTACTTGGTCTTACTTGGAACTGTTATATGTCGTTGCGTTTTCCGTATGATGTCTAGTTTGTATTGCTTCTAATTATGTTGAATTGCATCTGCGTACTTACAACTTATACCTGCAACGATCACTTACCCATAAGACACATTTAACTTGGGACTTTGATGTAGGTTGCATCTTGCATTGTCTTCTAGCTTGTACTGCTTCAAATTTCTTGAAATGGCACTTACGATGAGACACTTTTTACCTGATAGAGTGATATTGGTTGCATGTTCATATGGTTCCTAGCTTTCATTTATTCTAATTTTGTTGAAATGCCTTCCGCTTACTGTTTTTTCATACATATTCCATCCTCCTATCGTACGTGTGAATATGAAACATTGTCTTTTTTGTATATATTCCATCCTCCTATCCTGCGCTTGCCTTACATCAAAGTAGTGTTCATCTGTATCATGCATTAACCAGTTATGCAGAGCTAATTTTATTCATCTTCTTGTGGTTTTGACTTCATAAGGCAATATCAGAAAATAGGAAGGAAAAGAGTAAGTTAGGGGATGTTGGTGGTGCTCCGCACCGACGCAAACAGAGACTCTCTAGATTTGCCACTACTACTTCTAATGAAGTTGAAGTCCCAAGTCTACATGATGAGTTCACCTCCCATACTCCACCGTCGCAGGTGCTTGCTCTAAGTTGACAGTGTGATAATTGGTTTCATGTTGCATATGTTGTCTAGCATGTATTTCTTCTATTTTGATTAAATTGCTCCTACTGAGTTTATATGTTATACATTTGCATATGATATGGCTTTCTGTGTCTAGAATACACTGCATCTATCTATCATACCATGTTCTTACATCAAAGTACTGCTGTTGTGTATCCCGCATTAGTCACTCATGATTGGACGCTTTTAACATGGCAGTTTGATAGTGGTTGCATCTTGCATTGATTTCTACATTGTACTGCTTCTAATTTTTCGAATTGCCACTTATGACAAGACACTTTTAACTTGGCAGAGTAATATTGGCTGCATCTTTCATATGGTGTCTAGCTTGCATTACTTCTATTTTCTTGAAAATCCTTCTGCTTAGTTTGCACATCATAGCTGTGAATATGTCATGCCGTCCTGTTTTTCTTACATATTCCATCCTCATACGGTTGTCTTACATCAAAGTATTGCTTGTCTGTATCATGCATCAATGAGTTCTAAAGAGCGATTTTATTCTTTTGTGTTGTGGGTATGGCTTGACATGGCAAAGTCAAAAAAGAGCAAGGAAAATAATATAGTAGGGAGTGTTGTTACTCGTTGGGTGAAACAGAAAAGGATCTGCCGTCGAGATTCTGCTGGTACTTATAGTGCAGTAGAAGGTCCAAGTCCATCGGCTAAATCTACAAACACAGTATCACCTGCTCCACCAGCTACAGCATCCGCCTCAACTGTACCAGCATCTCAACGAGTTACTCGTTCGTTTGCTCCGGAACTGGCCAGTTCCCAAGCTGCCTTCACACCTAACACTACTTCCGAAGCACTGCTGACACAACAGGACTTGGCAAGATCAAATGAACCTCATGAGCATCAACACCAAGACGGTACCTGACCGAGTCAAGTTGCAGTTGCATGCTCCTTTATATGCACTCTCACAGTTTGATGTACACTAACACTTTCCATATTCGTTGTTGAACTAGCACCATGGCGCAAGCGGAAACAGACATCAAGGATAATGCTTGATAGATTAACAAAATCTAAAGGAGGAAGAATGGAGATCCATTTTGAGGCATGTTTAAAAAGGCCACGTGATGCTACAGAGTCAGCCAAGTTAGTATCAGAGGCAGCCGTTGCCGTTAGGTGTCATGCACGTATCCTCCCAACGTGGATCCAGTACAAGAATGAGAAAGACAATACCCAGTTTAACACCTTCCTTGACCATTTATCCGTAAGTAATGTTATTCATCACAATTAGTAATATTGTCTTGCTCTGTCCCATACTTTCTAGCTTCCTCCTAATAAGACTCACATTCTTTTTTCAACAGATGAGGTTCAAGTTCGATCCGAAAGATGATGCAACTAAGCAAGCATGCGCTCATGTTTTTCAGTCTGCACTGCGACAGTATCTGTACCACCTTAGAAAATCTCACTTTGAAGGCAAGGCTAACATTGAAATCGCCCAAACATCTCAAGTGGAATATATTACAGATGAAGACTGGACAGCCCTCGTTAAACACTGGTCTGATCCAAAGTATCAGGTAGGCTATATATATTTGATCAGACCACATATTGAACTTGTATTTATGTATGTTCCTTACAAGTGTATCTTCTTCTAGGCGAACTGTTTGAAGAACAAAACCAACTGTTCTAAAGTGAAATTCCAACAGACAACAGGATCTCGTAGCTATATTGCACACTACGAGGCTCTTGTAAATAGCTGCTACTTCCTTCTAGAAAAGAGTATCCCATACCTATTTCCCTAGAGGTGACCCTGGGTTATCAAACCCACATGAGGAAGATTCCCTTGAAGCGATGGTCTCATAGTATCCCATACCTATTCCTTTTCCACATGCTCGTTCCACCAGAACAATATTCCACGGTGTTGTCCTCTGAAACAAGGTGCTCCTATATACGTGACTTATTATGCAGAAGGTTCACCAAAATAATAGGCTTTGGTATTTGTTCACTTAAGGATAGAACAACCTAGTTCTGTTTTCTGCCCATTTGACTATATTCTAACTTCTAAGTAACTTGTTGCATACAGCAACAAACAGTACCACGGCATGAATGATGCACATACATATCAATAAGTTCCACTGGGTATTGTGAGATGAAAACCTTTAAATACATGGATATTGAAGCATGAAGAGACAAGGTATGACAGCCGAGGTGAAATTGCCTGGCAGAGAACTATTGCAGATTGTCAGATGAAGAACACTCCAAACAATATATGAGAACAGGGCTCTAAAATACGCTGAATCCATAGACAATAAGCAATACGAACGCTTCCCATGCAAAGTAAAGGTCGAAAAGAGATCAACAGAATAGTTGAGTGGAAGATGTAATTGTAGGGAAAATTCTGCAGAAAGCTGGAAGATAAGAGGGGCCATCTAGCCACGAAATATCACTGCTCGAGATTCTATTGCCAGAAGAAGGGGAACATGAGAGCATGAGGCGACAAAGCATATACATAAGCGCATGAACTCAAGTATGTGTAGGTTGCCAGAATAGTAATGTACCTCCATTAATTGGCACCAGCAAGTGGCTCACATTAGCTGCCATGAATCACTTCATTGGTTTGAACGATGGTGAATCGGTTTCAATCGCCGCACAATAGTTGCTGCTCAGAATCTGTATATGTCTCCAAGGTTCAAAGATTCTGAGAAGATTGTGATCACCTTCAATAACAAAAAAGTTGGGCAACATATTTCCAGCAAGAAGATCTAATCACTAATCCACAGAATTTGCGGGAACCTCACATTTCAATTAAATCAATGTCAAGTTCTCCAGACCATCGACTTCATCTACAAATTCAGGTATGTAATAGGTCACATGATGAAACATGTTTTTTTTCTAACATACCCTACTGCACAAATCATCAAATAACAAAGTAGAGATCGGCAGCAGCATAGTTGCAAAAACAGATATAAGGGATCTGAGGAGGGGCTTTCAAGACAAAGAAGTTTTAAAGTAATGACAACAAAATTATAAATTAATCTTTCGAGCAACAATGTCTCCAATAATTTAGTTATGTTGCAAGAACAAGGGCAATTGATCAATGTAATTTAGTGATCATGTTTGACAAAGTGCTATATAGACACATCAGTAAATTAAGGACGATAAAAGGATAACTCAATTGACAATTTGAGAAGATAGGAAATTACGAAGAATAAAAAAGACACTCATATGATGGGATACTTGCTGCCTGTCAAGCCATGGAGTGTGCCCAGGTTGCTGTTGGCCGTTGCCTGCCAGATGTGGGTGCACATTGATGACCCTATTGTCGCTGCCGAGGATACAATGCCCCTTCCGATGATCCTCGATCAACGGAGGGCGATGACCTAGTTTGTGACTTCCTAGGATCAATCAATCATGTGTAGCTAGATGCTATCGAGCCAGTAAATAATTCACAGCCTGTTTGTTCTTTCCTCGTGGACTTGCCAGGTCTAACTCCTCATGGCCAAGCAGCAGAAATCTAGATAGATGAATGGATGAAGTGAATTGATGCGCCTGGTCTAGCTGGGTCATAACTACATCCTGCGAAGGGATGGATGAATCGGCGAGTGAATCGTTGCTCGAGGAAGACGGATAGATCAGGACAGGGAACCTCCCTCTCCACTATTAGCATATCATGTAAGAGAGATGGGTCGATTTGTACCTGCAGGGGAAGGAACATCCGGTGTGAAGAGGGGGGAGCAGGACGACCATCTTCGATGACTACTCGCCTACAGATGTTGGTTCTACCGGGCACCAGCTGCCCTCGCACTGGATTCCCTCGCGCACGTCGCCTCATCTTCATCCCCTCGGACGCCGGCTGGACCCGCATCCCACGCCATCGCTGGATCCCCTCACGCGCCTCGCCTCAGCTTCGTCCCCTTGGGTGCCTTGGCTCGATCCACGCAGATCGGCCGGATCCTTTGTATCCTGAATCAAAAGCATCCTCTCTATCGACCGCCTCGCCTGGATCCCCATCGAGCTTCGTCTCGTCGGCCGGCGGCGCGACCCCCATGGCGCACTGGCGGGTAGGTGCCTGGCATCGGGACTGGATGGACGGGGTCAACATCCTTTAGCGAGGCGCTGGAATGGGCTGGCCGACGGCCCAGTTAACCAGAGGCCTCTGATTCGGCCCGTGGAGCAGCAGGCCACGGGACAGCTGGGTCAATTGACACAAATTGGCAAACATCCAACGGCCAGGAACTCCGAGATCAGTAAAACGGACGGCCGGAAAACCAAATCGCTGTGAGGGCAGGGATTAGGTGCGGTTATACTGTCCTTAAATTTCAGGTTTTTCTCTTCTTGAGGCTTTTTCTGATAACCTGATCATCGGACCGATCACGGGACAAATACACCAAGAATGCAAGGAGCTTTGACGTACAAGGGAACCCCCAGGTGGTCTCTGCTAATGATTGTTTTACCTGTTTTACAAACCCGCACGTAGCTCGCCCTTGGTCATGGCATGGCAAATAGCCTTATTTGCTTATCGCATTACTTGTACAAATACGCTTTGACGTATTAATCAAATTACAATGGAAAATAACTTGCGGCTCAATATTTGCGGCGTCAACTTATTACTTGATTTTTTTCCTTGTCTTTCTATTTTTTATCAATTGCACCCGTACACTTTGGTATGCCTTAATTCGCCAGGGGCTTCATCATACCCCATAACATGGCAATAAAGTCCGAACACTTTTATAGTATAGTTCGGCACCCCGAACTTATAGAATTATATGCATCGGCTCTGAATCGTGTCTTTGGTCAATAGTTGGGTTGCCTGGCTCCTGTGCTTACTACCTTACGTTCCGCTATATCGGCTAGGGTAGTAAAGGGAGAACTACTGCGATTGTGTCCCGGTTCTTTCGGACGAGCACCTCAGTAGAGAAAGCCGAAAACTGGCTGTCATGATGCAGCGAGAGCTGGTCACCTATTCGAGAGATTTCAAATCCTTAGAGATTTTTCCCGCATTATGCGATGAGTCGGTTTTTTATCCGATTAGCCATGTATAGCACGCCAAGTTCAGACTTCCAAACACCAGGGGCTGCGCCAAAAATTTCGTTGTGAAACTCCTATGGCTAAGTGAGGGTGATAAAGTTGTATAGTCTGATTTCCTTGTTCGTTGCACTAAACACCTCCTTTAAGGACCAAAATTTGGAGTAAAGAGTGTTTAGATTTATCCCGGACATCCCCGTACTATCTACATGGGGGCAGAAGCCGACGACTGGCCAACTCTCAGATTTCATAAACGGCCGCATAGGAGGTAAAAATTTAAATAAACAAGCATTATATTACATAACAATCTTATTTCATATTACAGGACAGGATAACATGAATGTATTCATGGGAATATGATATCCTTGGCACATTGCTCCGCCACAAGGCGGGATCCCTCCAGGACACTGTCAAAATACAGTTCGGGTCGGCGGTGCTCCTTGCCCTCAGGCGGCCCCTCAGTCATCAGCTTCGTGGTGTCCATCTTCGCCCAATGCATCTTAGCGCGGGCAAAGGCCATCCGCGCGCCTTCGATACAGACCGGCCGCTTGATGGCTTCAAGCCGTGGGCAGGCACTGACAAACCGCTTCACGAGTCCGAAGTAGCTGATGGGCATGGGCTTGGCAGGCCATAGCCGGATTATTAAGTCATTCATGGCTAGTTCGGCTGCCTTATGCAGCTCGACCAGTTGTTTCAGCTGATCGCTAAAGGGCACTGCATGTTCTGGTCCAAGGTATTGAGACTAGAACAGCTTCTCTGTAGAGCTCCCCTCTTCGGCTCGATAGAATTCTACAGCATCTGATACGCTCTGCAGCAGATCCACAAACGCCCCTGGAGAACTCCAAATTCGGGTCAGTAAGAGGAACCTTTCCTTCATATATTTGCTCTGCATTATAAAATCCTTACCCGCCACGATTTTCTTGGCTGCTGGATTTCTTGGAGGGCGCTCTGGGCTTCGGCTCGGGCATCTTGTGCGCTCTGGCCGGCCTTGGCAAGTTCGGACTCTCGATCCTTAAAATCACGCTCCAAGGACTCGTACTTCTTGACGGCGTCCTGGAGCTCTTGCTGGACCTCACTGACCCGAGCGTCATGCTTTTCTTGCGCGGCCTTTTCCTTAGCCTCCCTGTCCACGGCCTCGGCCAGCGACCTCTTGAGAGCCTCTGCCTCAGTCGTTGCCCCTAACAAATATTATGACACTTCAGTCAGAACAAATCGTTCATTACACCTGAATTTAGACAAGGTTAAATACATACCTTTGCTTTCCTCCAGCTGCTTCTTCATACGTCTCCAACGTATCTATAATTTTTGATTGCTCCATGCTACTTTATATACTGTTTTGGACTATATTGGGCTTTATTTTCCACTTTTATATTATTTTTGGGACTAACCTATTAACCGGAGGCCCAGCCCAGAATTGCTGTTTTTTTGCCTATTTCAGTATTTCGAAGAAACAGAATATCAAACGGAGTCCAAATGGAATGAAACCTACGGGAACGTGATTTTCTCACCGAACGTGATCCAGGGGACTTGGACCCTGCTCCAAGGAACAAAAGAGGCGGTCACGAGGGTGGGAGGCGCCCCCCCCCTAGGGCGCGCACCCCTGCCTCGTGGGCCCCCTGTTGCTCCACCGACGTACTCCTTCCTCCTATATATACCTTCGTACCCCCGTCAGATCAAATACAGAGCCAAAAACCTAATTCCACCGCCGCAACTTTCTGTATCCACGAGATCCCATCTTGGGGCCTATTTCGGAGCTCCGCCGGAGGGGGCATCTACCACGGAGGGCTTCTACATCAACACCATAGCCTCTCCGATGAAGTGTGAGTAGTTTACTTCAGACCTTCGGGTCCATAGCTAGTAGCTAGATGGCTTCTTCTCTCTTTTTGGATCTCAATACAATGTTCTCCCCCTCTCTTGTGGAGATCTATTCGATGTAATCTTCTTTTTGCGGTGTGTTTGTTGAGACTGATGAATTGTGGGTTTATGATCCATCTTATCTATGAATAATATTTGAATCTTCTCTGAATTCTTTTATGTATGATTGAGTTATCTTTGCAAGTCTCTTCGAATTATCCGTTTGGTTTGGCCAACTAGATTGGTAGTTCTTGCAATGGGAGAAGTGTTTAGCTTTGGGTTCAATCTTGCGATGTCCTTTCCCAGTGACAACAGGGGCGGCAAGGCACGTATTGTATTGTTGCCATCGAGGATAACAAGATGGGGTTTTTATCATATTGCATGAATTTATCCCTCTACATCATGTCATCTTGCTTAAGGCGTTACTTTGTTTTTAACTTAATACTCTAGATGCATGTTGGATAGCGGTCGATGAGTGGAGTAATAGTAGTAGATGCACGATCTACTTGTCTCGGACGTGATGCCTATACACATGATCATACCTAGATAACATCATAATTATTCGCTTTTCTATCAATTGCTCAAAGTAATTTGTTCACCCACCGTAGAATACTTATGCTCTTGAGAGAAGCCACTAGTGAAACCTATGGCCCCCGGGTCTATTCTCATTATATCAATCTCCATTACTTTATTACTTGCTTTGTTTTTACTTTGCCTTTTACTTTTCACTTTGCATCTCTATATCAAAAATACCGAAAATATTATTTATCATCTCTATCAGATCTCACCCTCGTAAGTGACCGTGAAGGGATTGACAACCCCTAATCGCGTTGGTTGCGAGTAGCTATCGTTTTGTGTAGGTACGAGGGACTCGTGCGTGATCTCCTACTGGATTGATACCTTGGTTCTCAAAAACTGAGGGAAATACTTACGCTACTTTACTGCATCATCCTCTCCTCTTCGGGGAAATCCAACGCAGTGCTCAAGAGGTAGCAAGAAGAATTTCTGGCGCCGTTGCCGGGAGTTTGCGCAAAAGTCAACCATACCAAGTACCCATCACAATCCCTATCTCCCGCATTACATTATTTGCCTCTCGTTTTCCTCTCCCCCACTTCACCCTTGCCGTTTTATTCGCCCTCTCTTTCCCAATCTCCTCCTCTCTTTCCCTTTCGCCTTTTTCTCGTTTGCCTTTTTGTTTGCTTGTGTGTTGGATTACTTGTTGCCATGGCGCAAGATAATACCAAATTGTGTGACTTCTCGAATACCAATAATAATGATTTCCTTAGTACTCCGATTTCTCCTCTTAATAATGATGAGTCTTGTGAAATCAATACCGCTTTGCTGAATCTTGTTATGAAAGATCAATTCGCCGGCCTTCCTAGTGAAGATGCTGCTACTCATCTAAACAATTTTGTTGATTTGTGTGATATGCAAAAGAAGAAAGATACGGATAATAATATTGTCAAATTGAAGTTATTTCCGTTTTCACTTAGAGATCGTGCTAAAGTTTGGTTTTCGTCTTTGCCTAAAAATAGTATTGATTCTTGGAACAAGTGCAAAGATGCTTTTATCTCTAAGTATTTTCCTCCCGCTAAGATCATCACTCTTAGGAACGATATTATGAATTTTAAACAACTTGATCATGAGCATGTTGCCCAATCTTGGGAAAGAATGAAATTGATGCTTCGCAATTGCCCTACTCATGGTTTGAATTTATGGATGATCATACAAAATTTTATGCCGGATTGAATTTTGCTTCTAGAAATCTTTTAGATTCGGCCGCGGGAGGCACGTTTATGGAAATTACATTAGGAGATGCTACAAAATTTCTTGATAATATTATGGCTAATTATTCTCAATGGCACACCGAAAGATCTTCTAGTAAAAAAGTGCATGCTATAGAAGAAATCAATGTTTTGAGTGAAAAGATGGATGAACTTATGAAGATGTTTGCTACTAAAAATACTTCTCTTGATCCCAATGATATGCCTTTATCTACTTTGATTGAGAATAATAATGAATCTATGGATGTGAATTTTGTTGGTAGGAATAGTTTTGGAAATAACGCGTATAGAGGGAATTTTAATCCTAGGCCTTATCCTAGTAATCCTTCTAATAATTATGGAAATTCCTACAACAACTCTTATGGAAATTTTAATAATATGCCCTCTGAATTTGAGAGTAGTGTTAAAGAGTTTATGAATTCACCAAAGAATTTTAATGCTTTGCTTGAAGAAAAATTGCTTAAAGTTGATGATTTGGCTAGGAACGTTGATAGAATTTCTCTTGAAATTGATTCTTTAAAGCTTAGATCTATTCCTCCTAAGCATGATATCAATGAGTCCCTCAAAGCCATGAGAATTTCCATTGATGAGTGCAAAGAAAGAACCGCTAGGATGCGTGCTTCCAAAGATGCCTTTATTAAAGCGTGTTCTTCCAATTCCTATGAAAATCAAGATGAAGATCTAAAAGTAATTGAGTGTCCCCTATTAAATCTTTGTTTTGCAATATGAATCTTGATGAAACTGAATATGATCTTCCTTTACCTAGAAGGCGTTCTAAGAATTCGGAGTTTTTAGATCTTGATGATGAAATTGATGAAAGTGGGATTGAAAGAAATAAAAACCTAGATGTTGCTAAACCCACTATTTTGGATCTCAAGGAATTTAATTATGAAAATTGCTCTTTGATTGGTTGTATTTCCTTGTTGCAATCCGTGCTAGATTCTCCTCATGCTTATAGTCAAAATAAGGCCTTTACCGAACACATTGTTGATGCCTTGATGCAATCTTATGAAGAAAAACTTGAGTTGAAAGTTTATATCCCTAGAAAACTCTATGATGAGTGGGAACCTACTATTAAAATTAAAATTAAAGATTATGAGTTTCATGCTTTGTGTGATTTGGGTGCTAGTGTCTCCACTATTCCCAAAAGTTTGTGTGATTTGCTAGATTTCGGTGATTTTGAAGATTCCTCTCTAAACTTGCATCTTGCGGATACCACTATTAAAAAGCCTATGGGAAGAATTAATGATGTTCTTATTGTTGCAAATAGGAATTATTTTCCCATAGATTTTATCGTTCTTGATATAGATTGCAATCCTTCATGTCCTATTATTCTTGGTAGACCTTTCCTTAGAACGATTGGTGCGATTATTGATATGAAGGAAGGGAATATTATATTCCAATTTCACTTGATAAAGGGTATGGAACACTTCACTAGAAAGAAAATAAAATTACCATATTAATCTATCATGAGAGTCACTTATGGATTGCCTACCAAAGATGGCAAAACCTAGATCTATCCTTGCTTTTATGCCTAGCTAGGGGCGTTAAACGATAGCGCTTGTTGGGAGGCAACCCAATTTTATTTTTTTGTTCTTTGTTTTTGTTCCTGTTTAGTGTTAAATTTTGTTTCTACTTTATGTTTAGATGTGTTTTTATCTTTTAATTAGTGTTTTTGCCAAGTAGAACCTATAGGATAAGCTACGATGATAGTTGATTTGATTCTGCTGAAAAACAGAAACTTTGCGCTCACGAGAAAAAATTCAATAAATCACATAAACGTGATTTTGCATTGATTCTTTTTGATTCTGATCAATAAACAAAGTGTCCAGTACTTCCTATTTTGGTAGAATTTTTAGAGTTCCATAAGTTTGCGTTAGTTACAGATTGCTACAGACTGTTCTGTTTTTGACAGATTCTGTTTTTCGTGTGTTGTTTGCTTATTTCAATGCATCTATGGCTAATAAATTAGTTTATAAACCATAAGGAAGTTGGAATACAGTAGGTTTAACACCAATATAAATAAAGAATGAGTTCATTACAGTACCTTAAAGTAGTCTTTTGTTTTCTTTCACTAATGGAGCTCACGAGATTTCTATTGAATTTTGTGTTGTGAAGTTTTCAAGTTTTGGGTGAATTCTTTTGATGGATTATGGAACAAAGAGTGGCAAGAGCCTAAGCTTGGGGATGCCCATGGCACCCCCAAGATAATCCAAGTACACCAAAAATTCAAAGCTTGGGGATGCCCCGGAAGGCATCCCCTCTTTCGTCTACTTCCATCGGTAATTTACTTGGAGCTATATTTTTATTCACCACATGTCATGTGTTTTGCTTGGAGCGTCTTGTATTATTTGCGTCTTTGCTTATTAGTTTACTACAATCATCCTTGATGTACACACCTTTTGAGAGAGCCATACGTTATTTGGAATTTTCTAGAATACTCTATGTGCTTCACTTATATCTTTTGAGCTTGATAGTTTTGCTCATAGTGCTTCACTTATATCTTTTGAGCTTGATAGTTTTGCTCATAGTGCTTCACTTATACCTTTTGAGCGTAATAATTTTTGCTCTAGTGCTTCACTTAGATCTTTTAGAGCACGGTGGTGGATTTGTTTTAAAGATACTATTGATCTCTCATGCTTCACTTAGATTATTTTGAGAGTTGTTAATAGCATGGTAATTTGCTTAAAGATAATATACTTGGTATTCAAGATATGTGAAACTTTCTTTTGAGTGTGTTGAATACTAAGATAAGTTTGATGCTTGATAATTGTTTTGAGATATGGAGGTGATAATATCAAAGCAATGCTAGTTGGGGTGATTATGAATTTAAAGAATGCTTGTGTTGAAGTTTGTGATTCCCGTAGCATGCACGTATGGTGAACCGCTTTGTGATGAAGTCGGAGCACAATTTTATTTATTGATTGTCTTCCTTATGAGTGGCAGTCGGGGACGAGCGATGGTCTTTTCCTACCAATCTATCCCCCTAGGAGTATGCGTGTAGTGCTTTGGTTTTTGATGACTTCTAAATTTTTGCAACAAGTGCATGAGTTCTTTTGATTAATGTTGAGTCCATGGATTATACGCACTCTCACCCTTCCACCATTGCTAGCCTCTCTAATACCGCGCACTTTTCGCCGGTATCATACACCCACCATATACCTTCCTCAAAACAGCCACCATACCTACCTATCATGGCATTTCCATAGCCATTCCGAGATATATTGCCATGCAACTTTCCACCGTTCCGTTCATATGACACACATTACTTTTGTCATATTGCTTTTTGCATGAACATGTAGTTGACATTGTATTTGTGGCAAGGCCACCTTCATAATTTTCATACATGTCGCTCTTGATTCATTGCATATCCCGGTACACCGCCGGAGGCATTCATATAGAGTCATATTTTGTTCTAAGTATTGAGTTGTAATTGTTGAGTTGTAAGAAAAATAACAGTGTGATGATCATCATTATTAGAGCATTGTCCCAGTGAGGAAAGGATGATGGAGACTATGATTCCCCCATAAGTCGGGATGAGACTCCGGACGAAAAAAAAAGAGTGGCCATAAAAAAGAGAAAAGGCCCAAACAAAAAAATGAGAGAAAAAGAGAGAAGGGACAATGCTACTATCCTTTTACCACACTTGTGCTTCAAAGTAGCACCATGATCTTCATGATAGAGAGTCTCATATGTTGTCACTTTCATATACTAGTGGGAATTTTCATTATAGAACTTGGCTTGTATATTCCAATGATGGGCTTCCTCAAAAGTGTCCTAGGTCTTCGTGAGCAAGCAAGTTGGATGCACACCCACTTAGTTTCTTTTGTTGAGCTTTCATATACTTATAGCTCTAGTGCATCCGTTGCATGGCAATCCCTACTCACTCACATCGATATCTATTGATGGGCATCTCCATAGCCCGTTGATACGCCTAGTTGATGTGAGACTATCTTCTCCTTTTTGTCTTCTCCGCAACCACCATTCTATTCCACCTATAGTGCTATGTCCATGGCTCACGCTCATGTATTGCGTGAAAGTTGAAAAAGTTTGAGATTATTAAAGTTTGAAACAATTGCTTGGCTCGTCATCGGGGTTGTGCATGATTAAATACTTTGTGTGATGAAGATAGAGCTTAGCCAGAGTATATGATTTTGTAGGGATAACTTTCTTTTGGCCAAGTTATTTTGAGAAGACATGATTTCTTTGATTTGTATGCTTGAAGTATTATTACTTTTATGTTAATATGAACTTTTGTCTTGAATCTTTCGAATCTGAATATTCATGCCACAATTAAGAAGATTTACATTGAAATTATGCCAAAGTATCACTCCGCATCAAAAATTCTTTTTTATCACTTACCTACTCGAGGACGAGCAGGAATTAAGCTTGGGGATGCTTGATACGTCTCCAACGTATCTATAATTTTTGATTGCTCCATGCTATTTTATCTACTGTTTTGGACTATATTGGGCTTTATTTTCCACTTTTATATTATTTTTGGGACTAACCTATTAACCGGAGGCCCAGCCCAGAATTGTTGTTTTTTGCCTATTTCAGTATTTCGAAGAAACAGAATATCAAACGGAGTCCAAACGGAATGAAACCTTCGGGAACGTGATTTTCTCACCGAACGTAATCCAGGAGACTTGGACCCTTCTCCAAGGAACAAAAGAGGCGGTCACAAGGGTGGGAGGCGCCCCCCCCCCTAGGGCGCGCACCCCTACCTCGTGGGCCCCCTGTTGCTCCACCGACGTACTCCTTCCTCCTATATATACCTTCGTACCCCCATCAGATCAAATACAGAGCCAAAAACCTAATTCCACCGCCGCAACTTTCTGTATCCACGAGATCCCATCTTGGGGCCTGTTTCGGAGCTCCGCCGGAGGGGGCATCTACTACGGAGGGCTTCTACATCAACACCATAGCCTCTCCGATGAAATGTGAGTAGTTTACTTCAGACCTTCGGGTCCATAGCTAGTAGCTAGATGGCTTCTTCTCTCTTTTTGGATCTCAATACAATGTTCTCCCCCTCTCTTGTGGAGATCTATTCGATGTAATCTTCTTTTTGCGGTGTGTTTGTTGAGACTGATGAATTGTGGGTTTATGATCCAGCTTATCTATGAATAATATTTGAATCTTCTCTGAATTCTTTTATGTATGATTGAGTTATCTTTGCAAGTCTCTTCGAATTATCCGTTTGGTTTGGCCAACTAGATTGGTAGTTCTTGCAATGGGAGAAGTGTTTAGCTTTGGGTTCAATCTTGCGGTGTCCTTTCCCAGTGACAACAGGGGCAGCAAGGCACGTATTGTATTGTTGCCATCGAGGATAACAAGATGGGGTTTTTATCATATTGCATGAATTTATCCCTCTACATCATGTCATCTTGCTTAAGGCGTTACTCTGTTTTTAACTTAATACTCTAGATGCATGCTGGATAGCGGTCGATGAGTGGAGTAATAGTAGTAGATGCAGAATCGTTTCAATCTACTTGTCTCGGACGTGATGCCTATACACATGATCATACCTAGATAACATCATAACTATTCGCTTTTTTATCAATTGCTCAACAGTAATTTGTTCACCCACCGTAGAATGCTTATGCTCTTGAGAGAAGCCACTAGTGAAACCTATGGCCCCCGGGTCTATTCTCATCATATCAATCTCCATTACTTTATTACTTGCTTTGTTTTTACTTTGCCTTTTACTTTTCACTTTGCATCTCTATATCAAAAATACCAAAAATATTATTTATCATCTCTATCAGATCTCACCCTCGCAAGTGACCATGAAGGGATTGACAACCCCTAATCGCGTTGGTTGCGAGTAGCTATCGTTTTGTGTAGGTACGAGGGACTCGTGCGTGATCTCCTACTGGATTGATACCTTGGTTCTCAAAAACTGAGGGAAATACTTACGCTACTTTACTACATCATCCTCTCCTCTTCGGGGAAATCCAACGAAGTGCTCAAGAGGTAGCACTTCTTCACGTGGCTGAGCTCTTCCTCGGCCCGCTCCAGATTCTGCTTTAGTCCGGCGACTTCCGCAGTGCGAGCGGTCGCAGCCAGCAGTGACGCCTGCTTATTCACATAGACATATCAGATTAGACTCCTGCAAAAAATTATTTGATCCTCTGTTCGGCTTTTCTTTCCGAACACCGGACAGAGTATCAGGGGCTACTGTCTATACTGTGACATTCTTTTTACAATTATATTACTTACCTTAAAGCCTGTTAGAAGGCTAGTGCAGGCTTCGGTCAATCCGCTTTTGGCATACTGGATCTTCTCAATCACCGTACTCATAAGAGTACGGTGTTCTTCAACAATGGAAGCGCCTCAAAGCGCTTCCAACAATCTATCCGGTGCCTCTGGATGGAAAGAGGTCATCGGTGGAGTTGTCTCTCCCCCCTCTTTCTAAAGAGGTGGCATGCCTGAGTCCGGAGTCACATGGAACTCCGGAGCTGTATTCGGCTGGGGGTCGAACTGGATACGGCCCCCATCGTCGGTGTCTGATACGTCTCCAACGTATCTATAATTTATGAAGCATTCATGCTATTCTATTATCTGTTTTGAATGATTAAGGGCTCTATTATACACTTTTATATTACTTTTGGGACTAACCTATTAACCGGAGGCCCAGCCCATATTGTTGTTTTATTGCCTACTTCAATGTTTCGAAGAAAAAGAATATCAAACGGAGTCCAAACGGAAAGAAACCTTCGGGAGTGTGATTTTTGGAACGAACATGATCCGAGAGACTTGGAGTACAAGTCTGGGAAGCTTCGAGGAGGCCAGGAGATAGGAGGGCGCGCCCACCCCCTGGGCGTGCCCCCTGTCTCATGGGCCCCTCGAGCCTCCCCCGACTGACTTCTTTCGCCTATATATTCCCTTATACCCTAAAACCATCGAATATGAAGATAGATCGGGAGTTCCGCCGCCGCAAGCCTCTGTAGCCACCAAAAACCTCTCGAGAGCCCGTTCCGGCACCCTACCGAAGGGGGAACCCATCACCGGTGGCCATCTTCATCATCCCGGCGCTCTCCATGATGAGGAGGGAGTAGTTCACCCTCGGGGCTGAGGGTATGTACCAGTAGCTATGTGTTTGATCTCTCTCTCTCGTGTTCTCTCTATGGCAGGATCTTGATGTATCGCGAGCTTTGCTATTATAGTTGGATCTTATGATGTTTCTCCCCCTCTACTCTCTTGTGATGAATTGAGTTTTCCTCTTGAAGTTATCTTATCAGATTGAGTCTTTAAGGATTTGAGAACACTTGATGTATGTCTTGCCGTGCTTATCTATGGTGACAATGGGATATCACGTGATCCACTTGATGTATGTTTTGGTGATCAACTTGCGGGTTCCGCCCATGAACCTATGCATAGGGGTTGGCACACGTTTTCGTCTTGACTCTCCGGTAGAAACTTTGGGGCACTCTTTGAAGTACTTTGTGTTGGTTGGATAGATGAATCTGAGATTGTGTAATGCATATCGTATAATCATGCCCACGGATACTTGAGGTGACAATGGAGTATCTAGGCGACATTAGGGTTTTGGTTGATTTGTGTCTTAAGGTGTTATTCTAGTACGAACTCTTGAATAGATTGATCCGAAAGAATAAATTTGAGGTGGTTTCGTACCCTACCATAATCTCTTCGTTTGTTCTTCGCTGTTAGTGGCTTTGGAGCGACTCTTTGTTGCATGTTGAGGGATTGTTATATGATCTATCTATGTTATTATTGTTGAGAGAACTTGCACTAGCGAAAGTATGAACCCTAGGCCTTGTTTCCTACCATTGCAATACCGTTTACGCTCACTTTTATCATTAGTTACCTTGCTGTTTTTATATTTTCAGATTAGAAAAACCTATATCTACTACCCATTGCACTTGTATCACCATCTCTTTGCTGAACTAGTGCGCCTATACAATTTACCATTGTATTGGGTGTGTTGGGGACACAAGAGACTCTTTGTTATTTGGTTGCAGGGTTGCTTGAGAGAGACCATCTTCATCCAAAGCATCCCATGGATTGATAAACCTTAGGTCATCCACTTGAGGGAAATTTGCTACTGTCCTACAAACCTCTGCACTTGGAGGCCCAACAACGTCTACAAGAATAAGGTTGTGTAGTAGACATCAAGCTCTTTTCTAGCGCCGTTGTCGGGGAGGTGAGTGCTTGAAGGTATATCTTTAGATCTTGCAATCGAATCTTTTTGTTTCTTGTTTTATCACTAGTTTAGTTTATAAAATAAAACTACAAAAAATGGATTTGAGTTTGTCTCATACGCTTCATCTTTTTAATATCATTCGTGAGTATGATGGAAAGGAAAATTGTGCTCAAGTGCTAGAAGAAGAATGCATTAAAATGCTTGGTACTAAATCTTTGAATGATGAGCATGATTGCAATGTTGTTAGTATGAACTATTTGAATATCCATAGTACTAATGATGATTTCACTAGTTATGATGAAAATATCTCTTATAAGCATATCGATTTTTGTGGAGTAGATTGGGTTTGCAAGTACACACCAAATAGGGAAAATAGATATTGCAAGAGGCATAAGTATTTAGAAACTAAAGGGTTGCAAGAAAGTCTTTATGTTTGCGCTGAAAAATTCAATATTTTTCGCGCTCCTTGTGAACTTTGCAATGAACGTGGTCATTTAAATCTCCAATGCAAATTGTTTCATGATCGAATCGTGTCCAAAAATTGTGATAACTTGATTACCCTTGAGCATCATAAAGAGCTTAGTCTTCTTTTGGGGTATGAAGAAATGAAACGTATAACTGAGGGTATTCCAAAATTTAATCTTGATAGATTTCTTGATTTTGATCTAGAGAAGATTTATTTGTATTGTGCGGTGAATTGCATTGAAAATCCTTATATTGCCAATTACCTAAAGAAAAGAAAGCAAATAGAAGATGAAGAGAATACTAATGAAAGGGAAGAGACTTCCCAATATCCTCCTATTATTTCTTATGATGAATCAGGTAACGAGGAGGAGCTTTCTATTCAACCAATCTCATCAATAAGGAGCTCAAAGAAGAAGGTTGAACCCACACATAATTTGAAGAAGAGAAAGAAAAGACGGAGCAACAAAGGTAAAAAGGTATCCCTCCCAAATGAAGTTGCTCCTACTACTCATTGTGATGATGATAATTGCTATACTATTGGTGCTATCCATACTATTAATTATGAGAGTGATTATGCTTATGATATGAAAAGGCCCAAGCTTGGGGAAGCTATGTTTGATGAGGATGAAATATTTGAGAATATATTTGCTGAAATTAATGTTTGTCCCAAGCTTGGGGATGCTACGTTTAATGAAGATGATATTTTTAGCATCCCAAGTTTTGATATGCAAAGTTGTTATGATGATAGCATGCCTCTTACCTATGATGATTATATTGATGAAAGTGGGTTTGTAAGAGTGTCAACTTTAGGAAGTAGTGATCCCACTATTTTGGAGGATGTTGAATTTTATTGTGATGAATATGAAAGTGGATTTGGAAGAGTGTCAACTTTATTTAGTGATTCCACTATCTTGGGAGAGGTTTCAATCGATTATGATGAGAACGAAGTTGCTACTTATGATGATTATTGTGATGAAACTTATGCTATAAAAAGTAGTGATGATTATATTTATAAAACTTGTCATGATTATGATTACCCTTTTTCTGAACATTACTCTTTTAATGTGGAAACAATTTTAGTGTTCAAGTCTCTTATGATACTCCCACTATTCCGAATGAGAAGAATTTTGCTTATGTGGAGAGTAGTAAATTTCCTATGCTTGTAGATCATGAAAAGAATGCTTTAGGTGCTGGTTATATTGTTGAATTCATTCATGATGCTACTGAAAATTATTATGAGGGAGGAACATATGCTTGTAGGAATTGCAATAATATCAAGTTTCCTCTCTATGTGTTGAAAATCTTGAAGCTATGCTTGTTTTACCTTCATGTGCTAGTTGATTATTGTTCACATAAGTTGTTTGCTCACAAAATCCCTATGCATAGGAAGTGGGTTAGACTTAAATGTGCTAGTCATATGCTTCTTGATGCTCCCATTATGTTTCAATTCTTATCTTTTATGTGAGCATCATTGTCATCATCATGCCTAGCTAGAAAGGCATTAAAGAAAAGCGCTTGTTGGGAGACAACCCAATATTTACCCTTACTGTTTTTGTGTGTCCACATGATTATGCTACTGTGGTAATCATGTTTTATAGCTTTTGTTTCGATAAAGTGCCAAGTAAGACCTTTAGGAAAGCTTCCGGTGATAGTTGTGTCGATCCTGCTAAAAATCAGAAACTTTTGCACCCAGTAAATTAGTTTTGTTAATTCACAGAAACATGCTCTTGATCTGATTCTTTTTTGATCTAGATTGGTACACGAATTTCTTAGGACTTCCTAATTTGGTAGGATTTTTGGAGTTCCAGAAGTATACGTTTGATACAGATTACTACAGGCTGTTCTGTTTTTGACAGATTCTGTTTTCTATGTGTTGTTTGCTTATTTTGATGAATCTATGAGTAGTATCGGAGGGTATGAACCATAGATAAGTTGGAGTACAGTAGATATTACACCAATATGAATTTAGAATGAGTTCATTACAGTACCTAAGTGGTGGTTTTATTTTCTTATACTAACGGAGCTTACGATTTTTCTGTTGAGTTTGGTGTTGTGAAGTTTTCAAGTTTTGGGTAAAGATTTGATGGACTACGGAATAAGGAGTGGAAAGAGCCTAAGCTTGGGGATTCCCAAGGCACCCCAAGGTAATATTCAAGGACAACCAAGAGCCTAAGCTTGGGTATGCCCCGGATGGCATCCCCTCTTTCGTCTTTGTTCATCGGTAACTTTACTTGGAGCTATATTTTTATTCACCACATGATATGTGTTTTGCTTGGAGCGTCCTTTTCTCTTGTTAGTATTTGCTTGCTGTTATTTAGAATAATATTTTGCATCTTTATTTTCAATAAGAATGTCAAGGATAGCCTTTACCATGCTTATTTTGCTAGTATACATGTTGTTTGAAAACATAAAGTTTACTACTGTTGCAAAAATTCCCTAGAGAAGTCAGAGAATGGTATAATGTTGAAACTTTTGCATAATGAGCTCTGATAAATCTTGTACAGCATAGTTTCTCATACTTTTGGAGTTAGGGAAGTATGATGAATCTTGCATTCTTTACAGGTTGTACTGTTTTGGCAGATTGTTGTTATGTTTGCATTGTTTGCATATGTTTGCTTGTTTAATGATTCTATTTGAGGATAGGAGTATTAAATATGCAGAGGCATTTAGTATGCAATGTTGAATAATAATTTTAGTGATTTGTTACAGTAGAAAATGATAAGGTTTTGCATTGGTTTATACTAACCTATCTCACGAGTTCTTGTTGAGTTTTGTGTGGATGAAGCTTTTGAGAAATAGAGAAACCATGATATGAGAGGAATTAAGGAGACACAAAAGCTCAAGCTTGGGGATGCCCAAGGCACCCCAAGATAATATTTCAAGAAGTATCAAGCATCTAAGCTTGGGGATGCCCCGGTAGGCATCCCACCTTTCTTCTTCAACAACTATCGGTTAGTATCGGTTGAACCTAAGTTTTTGCTTCTTCACATGAGTTGTGCTATCCTTGCAATGTCATTTTATTTTGTTTTGCTTGCTGTTTGAATACAATACCAAGATCTGAAATTCTTTAATGAGAGAGAGTCTTCACATAGTTACATAATTATTTAGCTACTC
Source organism: Triticum aestivum (assembly GCF_018294505.1). NCBI lineage: Eukaryota > Viridiplantae > Streptophyta > Magnoliopsida > Poales > Poaceae > Triticum > Triticum aestivum. The sequence continues at coordinate 165,933,943 of NC_057813.1, forward strand.
ATTGATCTTCACTTATATCTTTTTGGAGTAGTTTGTCATTTACTCGTGTGCTTCACTTATATCCTATGAGTAAATGGTTGAATGAGTTGAATGTCATAAATCTGAAATTATATATGTCTCATTTGCTTATCCCATGGGGAGTAATGACTTCACATCTAAGAAGTAGAGGTTGTAAATTTATTGAAGGTTAGCAAGCATTGTATTGGTCATTTGAACAATTCATGAAAGAATATTGAAGGAAGAGAGATTTCACATATAAATATACTATCTTAGACATCTTTTATAATTGTGAGCACTCATTAAGTATGACATGCTAAAGAGTTGATGTTGGACAAGGAAGACAACGTAATGGGTTATGTTTTCTCACATCTCAGTTAAAGTATATTGTCATGGATCATTCAAACATGTTGAGCTTGCCTTTCTCCCTCATGCTAGCCAAATTCCTTGCACTAAGTAGAGGTACTACTTGTGCTTCCAAATATCATTAAGCCCAGTTTTGCCATGAGAGTCCACCATACCTACCTATGGATTGAGTAAGATCCTTCAAGTAAGTTGTCATCGGTGCAAGCAATAAAAATTGCTCTCTAAATATGTATGATCTATTAGTGTGAAGAAAATAAGCTTTATATGATCTTGTTATGGAAGCAATAAAAGCGACGGACTGCATAATAAAGGTCCATATACAAGTGGCAATATAAAGTGACGTTCTTTTGCATTAAGATTTTGTGCATCCAACCATAAAAGCGCATGACAACCTCTGCTTCCCTCTGCGAAGGGCCTATCTTTTACTTTATGTCTTTTACTTTATGCAAGAGTCAAGGTGATCTTCACCTTTCCCTTTTTCATTTTATCCTTTGGCAAGCACCTCGTGTAGGAAAGATGCTGATATATATATCCAATTGGATGTAAGTTAGCATGAACTATTATTGTTGACATCACCCAAAGGTGAATACGTTGGGAGGCAACACTATAAGCCCCTATCTTTCTCAGTGTCCGATTAAAACTCCATAACCATAAGTATTGCGTGAGTGTTAGCAATTGTAGAAGACTATATGGTAGTTGAGTATGTGGAGTTTGCTAAATCAAAGCTCTGACATAGACCCTTCCTGAAAATAAGATGAATTATAATTGTTTGATGACTAAGAATCAAGTTTGCTAGTTTTCAAGAAAGTTTATGGTCTATGCTTTAACATGTGAATAGCTTGTTACTTGTTCGTGAGAAGTTTTATGAGATGAACTATTGTTATGACTTATAATCATGCTAGAAAAGGTGATTGAAATTACCATTGATCAAACTTGTGCACCTGCTAACATTCAAACTTCATAAATCCTTTCTTTTATCATTTACCTACTCGAGGACGAGCAGGAATTAAGCTTGGGAATGCTGATACGTCTCCAACATATCTATAATTTATGAAGCATTCATGCTATTCTATTATCTGTTTTGAATGATTACGGGCTTTATTATACACTTTTATATTACTTTTGGGACTAACCTATTAACCGGAGGCCCAGCCCATATTGCTGTTTTATTGCCTATTTCAGTGTTTCGAAGAAAAGGAATATCCAACGGAGTCCAAACGGAATGAAACCTTCGGGAGCGTGATTTTTGGAACGAACATGATCCGAGAGACTTGGAGTACAAGTCTGGGAAGCTTCGAGGAGGCCAGGAGATAGGAGGGCGCGCCCACCCCCCTGGGCGTGCCCCCCTGTCTAGTGGGCCCCTCGAGCCTCCCCCGATCGACTTCTTTCGCCTATATATTCCCTTATACCCTAAAACCATCGAATACGAAGATAGATCGGGAGTTCCGCCGCCACAAGCCTCTGTAGCCACCAAAAACCTCTCGGGAGCCCGTTCCGACACCCTGCCGGAGGGGGAACCCATCACCGGTGGCCATCTTCATCATCCCGGCGCTCTCCATGATGAGGAGGGAGTAGTTCACCCTCGGGGCTGAGGGTATGTACCAGTAGCTATGTGTTTGATCTCTCTCTCTCTCTCGTGTTCTCTCTATGGCACAATCTTGATGTATCGCGAGCTTTGCTATTATAGTTGGATCTTATGATGTTTCTCCCCCTCTACTCTCTTGTGATGAATTGAGTTTTCCTCTTGAAGTTATCTTGTCGGATTGAGTCTTTAAGGATTTGAGAACACTTGATGTATGTCTTGCCGTGCTTATCTGTGGTGACAATGGGATATCACGTGATCCACTTGATGTATGTTTTGGTGATCAACTTGCGGGTTCCGCCCATGAACCTATGCATAGGGGTTGGCACATGTTTTCGTCTTGACTCTCCGGTAGAAACTTTGGGGCACTCTTTGAAGTACTTTGTGTTGGTTGAATAGATGAATCTGAGATTGTGTGATGCATATCGTATAATCATGCCCACGGATACTTGAGGTGACAATGGAGTATCTAGGTGACATTAGGGTTTTGGTTGATTTGTGTCTTAAGGTGTTATTCTAGTACGAACTCTTGAATAGATTGATCCGAAAGAATAACTTTGAGGTGGTTTCGTACCCTACCATAATCTCTTCATTTATTCTCCGCTATTAGGGGCTTTGGAGTGACTCTTTGTTGCATGTTGAGGGATTGTTATATGATCTATCTATGTTATTATTGTTGAGAGAACTTGCACTAGTGAAAGTATGAACCCTAGGCCTTGTTTCCTACCATTGCAATATCGTTTATGCTCACTTTTATCATTAGTTACCTTGCTGTTTTTATATTTTCAGATTAGAAAAACCTATATCTACTATCCATATTGCACTTGTATCACCATCTCTTCGCCGAACTAGTGCACCTATACAATTTACCATTGTATTGGGTGTGTTGAGGACACAAGAGACTCTTTGTTATTTGGTTGCAGGGTTGCTTGAGAGAGACCATCTTCATCGTACGCCTCCCACGGGTTGATAAACCTTAGGTCATCCACTTGAGGGAAATTTGCTACTGTCCTACAAACCTTTGCACTTGGAGGCCCAACAACGTCTACAAGAATAAGGTTGTGTAGTAGACATCAGTGTCCATTGGGGTTTGCTCCCCCATGTGTTCGGCAGTCGTGGTCTCACCCTCCGGCACCACTGGGATGGCCTCTTGAGCCTCTCCCTAGCCTGGGATCCTTCGATACAACACCTCGGTGTTGACCACGGCCTTGGGTGAGGAGGCTGTCGGAAGGGACCCGCTATCCATTGCCAACGTGTCCAGCGACCCCTCCAAAGAGGAGGATAGCTCGATGTTGGACTGGGCTGGACTGTAGGTGTAGGATCCAGCATGTTAAAAACAATAAAGTAAAAAGGCCGGATATATTACCGTGTCCGGAAACTTACGATTTGGACAGGGGCTCGTCCCTGGGCTCCCACTCCGAGATGCTGTTGGTGGCCGCTGCGGAGTTGTCCAGAAGGGAAGTTTTCCCTTCTTGGACGCCTTGGCCTCCAGGTACGTGGAGGTCATCCTCTTCTTTATCCCCCCTATAGGGGGTGTATTTCTTCTTCTTCCTCCTCCTCTTCCTCGTCGTCTTCGGCGATGGAGGAGCGATCCTTGACGTCTTCGGACATTGCGTCTGAAGCGCCCTTGCGATGGAGACCATCTCTGGTACCCTTGACCTTCTTTTTGGCCTTCTTCTCCGGCACCTCATAAGGCGCCGGAAACAGCATCTTCATCAGAAGCGTGGTTTCTGGGCCTTCAGGCAGCGGAGCCGGACAGTTAATCCGCTCCGATATCTCTATCCAGGACTGAAAAATTGATAGGGAGGCTTAGATTCCTTCCTCAAATATTCCAGTAAAGGGTATACCTTGAAAACATGAAAGAACTTACCGGATTAGCCTAGCGAGTTAAGCTAAGCCCACGATCCTCGGTCGTGGGCGGTGGTGTCTCGCCGGCCTTGAAGAGCACCTTCCATATGTCTTCGTGCATCGTGTCGAAGAGCTCTAGTAGCGTCTGGTGCTTGGCCAGATCGAACTCCCACAAATTGCAAGTCGAGCGTTGGCACGGAAGGATCCGACGAACGAGCATAACCTGGATCACGTTGACGAGCTTGATTCTCTTGTTTATCATGTTCTGGACGCATGTCTGGAGCCCTGTCAGCTCGTCTGAAGAGCCCCAGGCTAGGCCCATCTCTTGCCAGGAGGTGAGCTGCATCGGGACTCCGATCGAAATGTGGGGGCCGCCGCCCAGTTAGTGCCGCGCGGCTCGGTGATGTAGAACCACCCCGACTGTCACCCTTTTACAGTCTCCACAAAGGAGCCTTCGGGCCAGGTGACATTGGGCATCTTGCCCACCATGGCGCCTCCGCACTTTGCTTGTTGGCCGCTCACCACCTTCAGCTTCACATTGAAGGTCTTCAGCCATAGGCCAAAGTGAGGTGGGATGCGGAGGAAGGCCTCGCACACGATAATAAATGCTGAGATGTTGAGGATAGAGTTGGGGGCCATATCATGGAAGTCTAGCCCATAGTAAAACATCAGTCCGCGGATGAATGGGTGGAGGGGGAATCCTAGCCCGCGGACGAAATGTGTGAGAAACACCACCCTCTCATGGGGCTTCGGGGTGGGGACAATTTGTACCTTGGCTGGAAGTCGATGAGCGATGTCCTTGGCCAGGTACCCGGCTTCCCGAAGCTCCTTGATGTCCTTCTTCTTGACGGAGGAGGCCATCCACTTGCCTCCTGCTCCAGATCCGGACATGATTGGAGTGCTTTTTTGGGCAGAGAAGGCGAGAGCTTGGGCGCTGGAGCCCGAGAACGAATGGGCAGAGGAAGGAGAAGGCGTGGGTGTGAAAAGGTGAATCATTATCCCCTTATAAAGGCAGTAAAAGTTATGCGCTTCCCTGCTTGCCTTAAAATTCGCCTATTCCCTAAGGGTTGTGCAGATGACACGGTTGGATTACCCATGCCCGTATTGATGAGAATCCCGTAATAAGGGGACACAATCTCTACTTTGACAAGAAGTGCCAATGAAACCGCACCTCGCAATACGGAGCGGCAGGCTAAAAACGGTTCGAATAATGACCGGGCAGTGGCATGATGTCACGCTACAAAAAGTTGTCAGTGGATTGGACTCGTGAAATATTACACTCTCTACGTTTGTGTGTGGTACTTGTTTTGCAGAGCCGGACACGTTTTCTATGTTCGGAAGGCTATGTTGGAGTATTTGGAGAAGGAACCCGCCTTGCAATGCCGAAGACAATCTGCATGCCGGACTCATCGTCATTGAAGCCTGGTTCAGGGGCTACTGAGAGAGTCCCGGATTAAGGGGTCCTCGGACAGCCGGACTGTATACTTGGTCCGGACTATTGGACTATGAAGATACAAGATAGAAGACTTCGTCCCGTGTCCGGATGGGACTCTCCTTTGCGTGGAAAGCAAGCTTGGCGATTCGGATATGTAGATTCCTTTCTCTGTAACCGACTTTGTACAACCCTAGCCCCTCCCGGTGTCTATATAAACCGGAGGGTTTAGACTTCTAGGGTTTAGCCACAACAATCATAACCTCATAGGCTAGACTTCTAGGGTTTAGCCATTACGATCTCATGGTAGATCGACTCTTGTAATAGTCGTATTCATCAAGATCAATCAAGCAGGAAGTAGGGTATTACCTCCATAGAGAGGGCCCGAACCTGGGTGAACATTGTGTCCCCCGCCTGCTGTTACCATTAGCCTTGGACGCACAGTTTGAGACCCCTACCCGAGATCCGTCGGTTTTGACACCGACAGTAGGTCAAATGGATCCACGTGGGCCCCACTACCCACCAGGGCACGCCAGAGGCCCCTGGAGCGCCCTGGTGCGTAGTGGCCCACTGGCCCATCTTCTGATGGCCTCCAGAAGCTTCCAGGGTCTCTTCTTGCTAGAAAAAAATCTCCAAAAAGTTTCATGGCATTTGGACTTCGTTTGGTATTGATATTCTGCAAAGTAAAAAAAACAAGCAAAAAACAGCAACTGTAACTGGAAACTAAGTTAGTAGGTTAGTCCCAAAAAATGATATAAAGTTGCTAGTAAATGTATATAAAACATCCAAGATTTATAATATAATAGCATGGAACAAATAAAAATTATAGATATGTTGGAGACGTATCAACCATCCCCAAGCTTAATTCTTTCTCGTCCTTGAGTAGGTAAATGATAAAAACAGAATTTTTTATGTGGAATGCTACCTATCATATTCGTCAATATTTTGTTCTTTTCTAGCATGGACATTTGGACTTTAAGTGATTCAAAGCAATAGTCTATAATTTAACATGAAGACATCAATACTCAAGCATATCAACAAGCTATCATGTCTTTCAAAATATCAATGCTAAAGCAAGCTATCCCTATCCCATTATGCTCAATCATTGATCCATTCATGAAACACACTCAAATATTAGCTACATCCAATGCACAAGTATGACAATAGTGTTCCCTAGTTGGTGATTTATAAGAGAAGATGGAGGCTCAATAAAAACAAAAATTGCATAAAAGTAAATAGATAGGCCCTTCCTAGAGGGAAACAGAGATTTGTAGAGGTGCCTGAGCTCATAACTTAAATTGAGAGATAAAATGTTTTGAGAGGCATGCTTTTCCTGTCAACGAAAACGACCAAGAATTCCCAATATCTTCCATGCTAGATAAATCATAGGCGGTTCCCAAACAAAAAATAAAGTTTATTTCCTTTCCGCCATTCTTACACAATCCATGGCTAGCCATATATACGGATGCCTTCCATACCAACACTTTCCAAGGAATTTATTATGAACAACATATATAAAGTTTTTTTTCATTTCGGGACTGGGCATCCCTATTACCTGCCACACTCTCATGCAATGACAAGTGAATAAACACTCATCTTGAGAATAACATACCTAGCATGGAAAATATTAGCCACCCCCTGCCGCTTCATGAGCGGTACAGGCACACAAAAAGGAAATTTATTTTGAACGTTAGAGTTGGCACATAGAAATTTACTTGGAACCGTATGGAAACACCGCATATAGGTAGGTATGCTAGACTCATTTGGCATAACTTGCGTTTAGGATTTGGATGCACAAGTAGCATTCCCGCTTAGTACAAATGAAGGCTAGCAAATAGATTGAGAAGCGGCCAACCAAAAACCAAAACGGTCATAAACGAGCATTGAACATAACTAACACTGAATAATGCACCACAAGTAGGATGTAACTTCGTTGCATAACTATTGACTTTCGTGCTTGCATAGGGAACCACAAACCTTAACACCAATATTCTTACAAAAGCATAATTACTCACCAACATGACTCACATATTACTATCTCCATACGCAAGACTATTGCAAGGAATCAAATTTTCAATATCCAATGATCTTCATGAAAGTTTTTATTATATCCCTCTTGAATATCTATCACTTTGGGACCAAATTCATTTCTCGTGCAAATTACCATTACCATTCTTAACTCTCAAAAAGATCTAAGTGAAGCATGAGAGCATGTTTCTTCAAAATTTTCAACTCTCAAAAAAATATAAGTGAAGCTTGCGAGCATATTTCTTTAAAATTTACTAACTCTCAAAATGATATAAGGGAAGCATGAGAGCATATTTATTTAAAATTTACTAACTCTCAAAATGATATAAGTGAAGCATGAGAGCATATTTATTTAAAAATATAACCATCGCCATGCTCAAAAAGATATAAGTGAAGTACTAGAGCAATTCCCTAGCTCAAAAAATTTTAAGTGAAGCACATAGAGCAATTCTAACAAATCAAGGTATCATTCTCTCTCAAACAAGTGTGTTCAGCAAGGATGATTGTGACAAACTAAAAAGAAAAACAAGCAAATACTCATATAATACAAGACGCTCCAAGCAAAACTCATGATATGTGACGAATAAAAATATAGCTAGAGGTAAAATTACTAATGGTCGTTAGAAGAAAGAGGGGATGCCTTCCCGGGCATCTCCAAGCTTAGTTGCTTGGGAGTCCTTGAATATTATCCTGGGGTGCCATGGGAATCCCCAAGCTTAGGCTCTTGCCACTCCTTATTCCTTCATCCATCGTGATCTCACGCAAAACTTGAAAACTTCAATCACACAAAACTTAACAAAATATTCGTGATATCCATTAGTATAATAAAACAAATCACCACTTTAAGTACTGTTGTAAACACATTCATATTTTGTTATTACATTATACCTATTGTATTATAACTTTACCATGGCTTATACCCCCTCCCCCCGATACAATCCATAGATTCATCAAAATAATCACACAATGCAACGAAAATAGAATATGTCAAAAACAGAATAGTCTGTAGCAATCTGGAAATTTACTATACTTCTGTAACTCCAAAAATTCTGAAAAGTTAGGACAACATGGGCAATTTGTATATCAATCATGTGTAAAAAATTAGAATTTTATCACGCTCCAGCAAATTTTAACAGTTCTGCTACTCGACGCAAAAGTTTTTGTTAATGCACAAAATCAAATCAAATGTCACCCAAACCATCCTAAAGGCTTTACTTCGCACGAACACTAATTAAAACACAAGAAATGCAGTCATAACAGTAGCATAATTCCGTGCACATAAGAAAATAGAAAAAACATAACTATTGGGTTGTCTCCCAGCAAGCACTTTCTTTATAGCCATTAAGGTAGGCTTGGGATTTTATTGATCGATGCTCACATGAAAGACCAGAATTGAAGCACAAAGAGAGCATCATGTAGCATGTGAAGAACACATTTAAGTCTAACATACTTCCTATACATAGGCATTTTATAAGCAAACAAATTATCAAGGCAAGCAAAAACTAGCATATGCAAGGAAGAAGAAAGAAACAATAGCAATCTCAACATAACAAGAGGTAATTCAGTAACATGAAAATTTCTACAACCATATCTTCCTCTCTCATAATAATTACATGTAAGATCATAATCAAATTCAACAATATATCTATCATATAAAATTTTCTCTTCATGATCCACATGCATAAAAGTTTTATAATCTTCCAAGATAGTGGGATTAACATCAACTAAAGTCTTGACCTCTCCAAACCCACTTTCATCAAAAAAATCATAAGATCGAACACTCTCCAAATATGTGGGATTATTTTTAAATAAAGTTGACACTCTTCCAGACCCACTTTCAATATTATTGCAAGCATATTCATCATGAGGCTTAAATAAATTTTCAAGATCATAAGAATCATTATCACCCCAATCATGATCATTGCAATAAGTAGTGAACCCAACAAAATCATCATCCCCAAGCTTGGGGTTTTGCATATCATTAACACAACTGATATTAATATAATTTATAATAATATCATTGCAATCATGATTTTCATTCAAGGAGCTATCGTGAATCACCTTATAAATTTCTTCCTTTAACACTCCATCACAATTTTTAGATTCACGAATTTCAAGCAAAGCTTCATATAGATAATCTAGTGCATTCAACTCACTAGCAATTGGTTCATCATAATTGAATCATTTAAAAAGATTAGCAAAAGGATGAGAATCCATATTAATTTTCCTTATTTCTTTTTTTTTTGTTTTTGAGTGTTGACGTGAAGGCAAAAAGCAGCAAGCAAATGAGCAAACAAGCAAAAAGGCAAACGGAAAATATTTTTGTATTTTTGTGAAAACGTTTTAGAAGTGGGGGAGATGAAAACGAGAGGTAAATAGCAAATAATATAAATAAAAGGATATGAAAGTTTATGCGTAGGTACTTGATAGATGTTGATGATGTCTCCCCGGCAACGGCGCCAGAAATCATTCCTGCTACTTGTGAGCTGCGTTGGGATTTCCTTGAAGAGGAGGAGATGATGTAGTAAAGTAGAGATAAGTATTAAGTATTTCTCTCAGTTATGAAACCAAGGTTATCAATCTAGTAGGAGAACCAAGCAACACTATGTAAACAACACCTGCACACAAACAACAAATACTTGCAACCCAACGCGTAGAGGGGTTGTCAATCCCTCAATGGTATTGAGATAGATTAAACTGTATAGGATTTCATAAATAGATCTAACTAGAATACAAAATAAAATAAATAAAATAAAATTGCATCAAGGTATTTTTAGGATTTTTCGTATGATAAAAGATAGACCCCGGGGCCATAGTTTTCACTAGAGACTTCTCTCATGAGAATAGCATACGGTGGGTAAACAAATTACTGTTGAGAAATTGACAGAAAAGCAAATAATTATGACGATATCCAAGGCAATGATCATGTATATAGGCATCACGTCCAAGATTAGTAGACCGAAATGATTCTGCATCTGCTACTATTACTCCACACATCAACCGCTATCCTGCATGCATCTAGTGTATTAAGTCCATGGGAAAACAGAGTAATGCATTAAGAAAGATGACATGATGTAGACAAGATAAACTCATGTATGAATAAACCCCATCTTGTTACCCTTAAGAGCAAAGATACATGTGTGTCATGTCCCCTTCTATCACTGGGATTGAGCACCGCAAGATCAAACCCATCACAAAGCACCTCTTCCCATGGCAAGATAAATCAATCTAGTTGGCCAAACCAAACCAATAAATTGGAGAATAAATACGAGGCTATAACAATCATTCATAAAAGAGTTCAGAGGAAAATCAAATAATATTCATGGATAGATCTGATCATAAACTCACAATTCATTGGATCCCAACAAACAAATCACGAAAAGTCAAATAGTCATTACATCAAATAGATCTCCAAGAACATTAAGGAGAACATTGTATTAAAGATCAACAAGAGAGAAGAAGCCATCTAGCTACTAACTACAAACCCATAGGTCTGTGGTAAACTACTCACGCATCATCGGAGGGGCAGCAAGGATGGTGAAGAACCCCTCCGTGATCGTTGCATCCTCCGGCAGAGTGCTAGAAATGACCTCTAGATTGGATCTCATGGTTCTGGAACTTGCGGCGGCGGAAAAGTATTTCATCGACTCCCTTGAGGGTTTTGGGATTTTAGAGTATTTATAGAGGCGGAGGTAGGTCAAACGGAGCCACGTGGGGCCCAATACCCACTAGGGCGCGCAGAGGTCCCTGGCACGACCTAGTGCCTAGTGGCCCATCTTCTGATGGCCTCCAGAAGCTTCTAGGGGCTCTTCTTACCAGAAAAAAAATCTCTAAAAAGTTTCGTGGCATTTGGACTTCGTTTGGTATTGATATTCTGCAAAGTAAAGAAACAAGGAAAAAACTAGCAACTGGCAGTGGGCACTAAGTTAATAGGTTAGTCCCAAAAAATGTTATAAAGTTGCTAGTAAATGTATATAAAACATCGAAGGTTGATAATATAATAGCATGAAACAATCAAAAATGATAGATATGTTGGAGACGTATCATAGTACACCCGGGGTAGCTCATCTACATGGAGCTCGGCGACAGGCCTTCCTGGGGGCCCAAGAAGCCCACCACATGCCTGACAACAGGAAGGATCTTGGAGGAACGGGTAGGCATCTACAGATCATCTTGGCCCCCAAGTCTACGCTGACATCGGCCTAGATGGCATCTCCCTCTTTGTAAAACCCTAGCCCCCACCGTGTATATAAGGTGAGGCCAGGAGGGCTCTCATTCCCATCTATTCTCATAGACTAGACTCTCATTAGCACTTCATGCACATCGTTGTAACCCCTCGTCCAAGGTATACACAACATGAATAACAATAGCATGCATGGCGTAGAGTATTACTCCTCAACGGAGGCCCGAACTTGGGCAAAGACCTTGTGCAGCCTCTGATCTAAGACTTCCAGCCATGTTAGGTACCCTGCCGAGGGTACTAACGGAGTCATGCACCTGTTGGGGAACGTAGCAGAAATTCAAAATTTTCCTACGAGTCACCAAGATCTATCTATGGAGAGACTAGCAAAGAGAGAGAGGGGAGTGCATCTACATACCCTTGTAGATCGCTAAGCGGAAGCGTTCAAGAGAACGGGGTTGAAGGAGTCGTACTCGTCGTGATCCAAATCACCGGAGATCCTAGTGCCGAACGGACGACACCTCCGCGTTCAACACACGTACAGCCCGGTAACATCTCTCATGCCTTGATCCAGCAAGGAGAGAGGGAGAGGTTGGGGAAGACTCCGTCCAGCAGCAGCACAACGGCGTGGTGGTGGTGGAGGAGCGTGGCAATCCTGCAGGGCTTCTCCAAGCACCGCGGGAGAGGAGGAGAAAGAGAGGTAGGGCTACGCCAGGGAGAGGTCGAAACTCTTTTGTGTTTGCAGCCCCAAATACCTCAAGTATATATAGGGGAGAGGGAGGGGGTGCGCCCCCTTTAGGGTTCCCACCCCAAGGGGTGCGGCAGCCCCAAAACCCATCTAGGGTGGCGGCCAAGGGGGGGAGAGGGGAAACTTTCCCCCCAAGTAAGGTGGAGGCGCCCCCTCCCCAAACCCTAGGCACCTTGGGCCCTAGTGGGGGGCGCACCAACCCACCTGGGGATGGTCCCCTCCCACACTTGGCCCATTCAGCCCTCTGGGGCCGGTGGCCCCACTTGGTGGACCCCCGGGACCCTCCCGGTGGTCCCGGTACATTACCGATAACACCCGAAACTTTTCCGGTGACCAAAACAGGACTTCCCATATATAAATCTTTACCTCCGGACCATTTCGGAACTCCTCGTGACGTCCGGGATCTCATCCGGGACTCCGAACAACATTTAGTAACCACGTATATCTATTCCCTATAACCCTAGCGTCATCGAACTTTAAGTGTGTAGACCCTACGGGTTCGGGAACCATGCAGACATGACCGAGACAACTCTCCCGCCAATAACCAACAGCGGGATCTGGATACCCATGTTGGCTCCCACATGTTCCACGATGATCTCATCGGATGAACCACGATGTCGAGGATTCAATCAATCCCGTATACAATTCCCTTTGTCTAGCGGTATTGTACTTGCCCGAGATTCGAATCGTTGGTATCCCGATACCTTGTTCAATCTCGTTACCGGCAAGTCTCTTTACTCGTTCCATAACACATCATCCCGTGATCAACCCCTTGGTCACATTGTGCACATTATGATGATGTCCTATCGAGTGGGCCATAGATACCTCTCCGTTACACGGAGTGACAAATCCCAGTCTTGATTCGTGCCAACCCAACAGACACTTTCGGAGATACCCGTAGTGCACCTTTATAGCCACCCAGTTACATTGTGACGTTTGGTACACCCAAAGCATTCCTACGGTATCCAGGAGTTGCACAATCTCATGGTCTAAGGAAATGATACTTGACATTAGAAAAGATTTAGCATACGAACTACACGATCTTTGTGCTAGGCTTAGGATTGGGTCTTGTCCATCACATCATTCTCCTAATGATGTGATCTCGTTATCAACGACATCCAATGTCCATGGTCAGGAAACCGTAACCATCTATTGATCAACGAGCTAGTCAACTAGAGGCTTACTAGGGACATGGTGTTGTCTATGTACCCACACATGTATCTGAGTTTCCTATCAATACAATTATAGCATGGATAATAAATGATTATCATGAACAAGGAAATATAATAATAACTAATTTATTATTGCCTCTAGGGCATATTTCCAACAGTCTCCCACTTGCACTAGAGTCAATAATCTAGTTCACATCGCCATGTGATTAACACTTATAGGTTACATCGCCATGTGACCAACATCCAAAGAGTTTACTAGTGTCACTAAACTAGTTCACATCACCATGTGATTAAGACTCAATGAGTTCTGGGGTTTGATCATGTTTTTCTTGTGAGAGAGGTTTTAGTCAACGGGTCTACAACATTTAGATATGTATGTATTTCACAAATCTCTATGTCATATTGTAAATGCTGCTTCCACGCTCCACTTGGAGATATTCCAAATGGTCGCTCCACTATACGTATCCGGTTTGCTACTCAGAGTCATTCGGATAGGTGTTAAAGCTTGCATCAACGTAACCCTTTACGCCGAACTCTTTATCACCTCCATAATCGAGAAACATTTCCTTATTCCTCTAAGGATAATTTTGACGCTATCTAGTGATCCACTCCTGGATCACCTTTGTACCCTCTTGCCAGACATGTGGCAAGGCACACATCAGGTGCGGTACTCAGCATGGCATACTATAGAGCCTACGTCTAAAGCATAGGGGACGACCTTCGTCCTTTCTCTCTTTTCTGCCGTGGTTGAGCTTTAAGTCTTAACTACGTACCTTACAACTTAGGCAAGAACTCCTTCTTTGACTGATCCATCTTGAGCACCTTCAAGTTCATGTCAAGGTATGTGCTCATTTGAAAGTACCATTTAGCGTTTTTGATCTATCCTCATAGATCTTAATGCTGAATGTTCAAGCAGCTTAATCCAGGTTTTCTATTGAAACACACTTTTTCAAATAACCCTATATGCTTTCCAGAAATTCTACATTATTTCTGATCAACAATATGTCAACAACATATACTCATCAGAAATTCTATAGTGCTCCCACTCACTTCTTTGGAAATACAAGTTTCTCATAAACTTTGTATAAACCCAAAATCTTTGATCATCTCAACAAAGCGTACATTCCAACTCCGAGATGCTCACTCCAGTCCTTAGAAGGATTGCTGGAGCTTTGCATACTTGTTAGCGTCTTTCAGGATTGTCAAAACCTTTTGGTTGTATCACATACAACCTTTCCTCAAGAATACCATCGAGGAAACAATGTTTTGACATCCTATCTGTAAGATTTCATAAATCATGCAGTATTGCTAATATAATTCCAACAGACTCTTAGCATCACTACGAATGAGAAAGTCTCATCGTAGTCAACTCCTTGAACTTGTCGGAAAACATCTTAACGACAAGTCGATCTTTATTAATGGTGATACTTACCATCATTGTCCGTCTTCCTTTTAAAATCCATCTGTACCCAATAGCCTTACGACCATCAAGTAGTTTTGCCAAAGTCTACACTTTGTTATCATACATGGATCCTCTCTCGGATTTTATGTCCTCGAGCCATTCGTCGGAATCCGGGCCCACCATCGCTTCTCCATAGCTCGTAGGTTCATTGTTGTCTAGCAACATGACCTCCAAGACAGGATTACGTACCACTATGGAGTAATACGTATCTTTGTCGACCTACGAGTTTCGGTAGTGACTTGATCCGAAGTTTCATGATCACTATCATAAGCTTCTACTTCAATTGGTGTAGGTGCCACAAGAACAACTTCCTGTGCCCTGCTACACACTAGTTGAAGTGATGGTTCAATAACCTCATCAAGTCTCCACCATCCTCCCACTCAATTCTTTCGAGAGAAACCTTTCCTCGAGAAAGGACCCATTTCTAGAAACAATTACTCTTGCTTCCGGATCTGAGATAGGAGGTATACCCAACCATTTTGGGTATCCTATGAAGATGTATTTATCCGTTTTCGGTTCGAGCTTATCACGATGAAACTTTTTCACATAAGCGTCGCAGCCCCAAACTTTCAAGAAACGACAGCTTGGGTTTCTCTAAACCATAGTTCATATAGTGTCATCTTAATGGAAATACGTGGTGCCCTATTAAAGTGAATGTGGTTGTCTCTAATGCCTAACCCATGAACGATAGTGGTAATTCGATAAGAGACATCATGGTATGCCCCATATCCAATAGGGTGCATCTATGATGTTCGGACACACCATCACACTATGGTGTTCCAGGCGGTGTTAGTTGTGAAACAATTTCCACAATGTCTCAATTGTGTACCAAACTCGCAACTCAGATATTCATCTCTATGATCATATCATAGACATTTTATCCTCTTGTCACGAAGATCTTCAACTTCACTCTGAAATTACTTGAACCTTTCAATAATTCAGACTTGTGTTTCATCAAGTAAATATACAACATCTACTCAAATCATCTGTGAAGTAAGAACATAATGATATCCACTGCGTGCCTCAGCACTCATTGGACTGCACACATCAAAATGTATTACTTCCAACAAGTTGCTTTCTTGTTCCATCTTACTGAAAACGAGGCTTTTCAGTCATCTTGCCCATGTGGTATGATTTGCATGTCTCAAGTGATTCAAAATCAAGTGAGTTCAAACAATCCATCTGCATGGAGTTTCTTCATGCATACACACCAATAGACATGGTTCGCATGTCTCAAACTTTTCAAAACGAGTGAGTCCAAAGATCCATCAACATGGAGCTTCTTCATGCATTTTATACCAATATGACTTACATGGCAGTGCCACAAGTAGGTGGTACTATCTTATATCTTTTGGCATGAACATGTGTATCACTACGATCGAGATTCAATAAACCATTCATTTTAGGTGCAAGACCATTGAAGGTATTATTCAAATAAATAGAGTAACCATTATTCTCCTTAAATGAATAACCGTATTGCGATAGACATAATCCAATCATGTCTATGCTCAACGCAAACACCAAATCTGGATGGTAGAGGGAGCGTGCGATGCTTGATCACATCAACCTTGGAAACACTTCCAACACATATCGTCAACTCACCTTTAGCTAGTCTCCGTTTATTCCGTAGCTTTTATTTCGAGTTACTAACACTTAGCAACCGAACCGGTATCTAATACCCCGGTGCTACTAGGAGTACTAGTAAAGTACACATTAACATAATGTATATCCAATATACTTCTATCAATCTTGCCATCCTTCTCATCTACCAAGTATCTAGGGTAATTCTGCTCCAGTGGCTGTTCCCCTTATTACAGAAGCACTTAGTCTCGGGTTTGGGTTCAACCTTGGGTTTCTTCATTAGAGCAGCAGCTGATTTGCCGTTTCATGAAGTATCCCTTCTTGCCCTTGCCCTTCTTGAAACTAGTGGTTTTACTAACCATCAACAATTGATGCTCCTACTTGATTTCTACTTTTCGAACATCGCGAATAACTCAAGGATCATCATATTTATCCCTGTTTTGCCATAGTTCATCACGAAGCTCTAGTAGCTTGGTGGCAATATCTTTGGAGAATCATCACTATCTCATTTGAAGATTAACTCCCACTCGATTCAAGTGATTGTTGTACCCAGACAATCTGAGTACAAGCTCAACGGTTGAGCTTTTTTCCCTTAGTTTGCAGGTTAAGAAACTTGTGGGAGGTCTTATACCTCTTGACGTGGGCACGAGCCTGAAATCCCAATTTCAGCCCTCGAAACATCTCATATGTTCCGCGACATTTCGAAATCGTCTTCGGTGCCTCAACTCTAAACCGTTTAACTGAACTATCACGTAGTTATCAAAACGTGTATGTCCGATGTTCGCAACATCCACAGACGACGTTCGGGGTTCAGCACACTAAGCGGTGCATTAAGGACATAAGCTTTCTACGCAGCAATGAGGACAATCCTCAGTTTACGGACCCAGTCCGCATAATTGCTACTATCAACTTTCAACTAAATTTTCTCTAGGAACATATCTAAAACAGTAGAACTAAAGCGCGAGCTACGACATAATTTGCAAAGGGCTTTTGACTATGTTCAGGATAATTAAGTTCATCTAATGAACTCCCACTCAGATAGACATCCCTCTAGTCATCTAAGTGATTACATGATCCGAGTCAACTAGGTCGTGTCTGATCATCACGTGAGATGGACTAGTCATCATCGGTGAACATCTTCATGTTGATCGTATCTACTATACGACTCATGCTCGACCTTTCGGTCTCTTGTGTTCCAAGTCCATGTCTGTACATGCTAGGCTCGTCAAGTCAACCTAAGTGTTTCGCGTGTGTAAATTTGGCTTACACCCGTTGTATGTGAACGTTAGAATCTATCACACCCGATCATCATGTGGTGCTTCGAAACAACGAACTTTCGCAACGGTGCATAGTTAGGGGGAACACTTTCTTGAAATTTTAATGAGGGATCATCTTATTTACTACCGTCGTACTAAGCAAATAGGATGCATAAACATGATAAACATCACATGCAATCAAAAAGTGACATGGTATGGCCAATATCATTTTGCTCCTTTTGATCTCCATCTTCGGGGCTCCATGATCATCATTGTCACCGGCATGACACCATGATCTCCATCAGCATGATCTCCATCATCGTGTCTCCATGAAGCTGTCTCGCCAACTATTACTTCTACTACTATGGCTAACGGTTTAGCAATAAAGTAAAGTATTACATGGCGTTATTCAGTGACACGCAGGTCATACAATAAATTAAGACAACTCTTATGGCTCCTGCCGGTTGTCATACTCATCGACATACAAGTCGTGATTCCTATTACAAGAACATGATCAATCTCATACATCACATATATCATTCATCACATTCTTTTTGCCATATCACATCACATAGCATACCCTGCAAAAACAAGTTAGACGTCCTCTAATTGTTGTTTGCATGTTTTACGTGGCTACTATGGGTTTCTAGCAAGAACGTTTCTTACCTACGCAAAAGCCACAACGTGATATGCCAATTGCTATTTACCCTTCATAAGGACCCTTTTCATCGAATCCAATCCGACTAAAGTGGGAGAGACTGGCACCCGCTAGCCACCTTATGCAACAAGTGCATGTTAGTCGGTGGAACCTGTCTCACGTAAGCATACGTGTAACGTCGGTCCGGGCCGCTTCATCCCACAATACCGTCGAAACAAGATAGGACTAGTAACAATAAGCATATTGAACAAAATCAACACCCACAACAACTTGTGTTCTACTCGTGCATAGAATCTACGCAATAGACCTAGCTCATGATGCCACTGTTGGGGAACATAGCATAAATTCAAAATTTTCCTACGAGTCACCAAGATCTATCTATGGAGAGACTAGCAACGAGAGAGAGGGGAGTGCATCTACATACCCTTGTAGATCGCTAGGCGGAAGCGTTCAAGAGAACGGGGTTGAAGGAGTCGTACTCGTCGTGATCCACATCACCGGAGATCCTAGTGCCGAACGGACGGCACCTCCGCGTTCAACACACGTACAACCCAATGACGTCTCCCATGCCTTGATCCAGCAAGGAGAGAGGGAGAGGTTGGGGAAGACTCCGTCCAGCAACAGCACAACGGCGTGGTGGTGGTGGAGGAGCATGGCAATCATGCAGGGCTTCGCCAAGCACCGCGGGAGAGGAGGAGAAAGAGAGGTAGGGCTGCGCCAGGGAGAGGTCGAAACTCTTTTGTGTTTGCAGCCCCAAATACCTCAAGTATATATAGGGGAGAGGGAGGGGGTGCGCCCCTTTAGGGTTCCCACCCCAAGGGGTGCGGCAGCCCCAAAACCCATCTAGGGTGGCGGCCAAGGGGGGGAGAGGGGAAACTTTGCCCCCAAGTAAGGTGGAGGCGCCCCCTCCCCAAACCCTAGGCGCCTTGGGCCCTGGTGGGGGGCGCACCAGCCCACCTGGGGCTGATCCCCTCCCACACTTGGCCCATGCAGCACTCTGGGGCCGGTGGCCCCACTTGGTGGACCCCCGGGACCCTCCCGGTGGTCCTGGTACATTACCGATAACACCCGAAACTTTTCCGGTGACCAAAACAGGACCTCCCATATATAAATCTTTACCCCGGACCATTCCGGAACTCCTCGTGACGTCCAGGATCTCATCTAGGACTCCTAACAACATTCGATAACCATGTATATCTATTCCCTATAACCCTAGGGTCATCGAACCTTAAGTGTGTAGACCCTACGGGTTCGGGAACCATGCAGACATGACCGAGACAACTCTCCCGCCAATAACCAACAGCGGGATCTGGATACCCATGTTGGCTCCCACATGTTCCACGATGATCTCATCGGATGAACCACGATGTCGAGGATTCAATCAATCCCGTATACAATTCCCGTTGTCTAGCGGTATTGTACTTGCCCGAGATTCGATCGTTGGTATCCCGATACCTTGTTCAATCTCGTTACCGGCAAGTCTCTTTACTCGTTCCGTAACACATCATCCCGTGATCAACCCCTTGATCACATTGTGCATATTATGATGATGTCCTACCGAGTGGGCCCAAAGATACCTCTTCGTTACATGGAGTGACAAATCCCAGTCTCGATTCATGCCCAACCCAACAGACACTTTCGGAGATACCCGTAGTGCACCTTTATAGCCACCCAGTTACGTTGTGACGTTTGGTACACCCAAAGCATTCCTACGGTATCCGGGAGTTGCACAATCTCATGGTCTAAGGAAATGATACTTGACATTAGAAAAGCGTTAGCATACGAACTACACGATCTTTGTGCTAGGCTTAGGATTGGGTCTTGTCCATCACATCATTCTCCTAATGATGTGATCTCGTTATCAACGACATCCAATGTCCATGGTCAGGAAACCGTAACCATCTATTGATCAACGAGCTAGTCAACTAGAGGCTTACTAGGAACATGGTGTTGTCTATGTACCCGCACATGTATCTGAGTTTCCTATCAATACAATTATAACATGGATAATAAACGATTATATGAACAAGAAAATATAATAATAACTAATTTATTATTGCCTCTAGGGCATATTTCCAACAGCACCGTCAGTTGGCGCGCCAGGCACGAGCTGCCATCGACTGAAGACCGATCTCAGATCAGATCTTCTCCGGCCTCCAGCGGTCTCCCGCCGGGGGAGAGCTTGGGTTTCATCTCTTTCAGCTTCGCCACCAATGGGGCAGGCCGAGTCGACATCAACCCATCGACCCACCCTATCCACACGATCTACGTCGATGTCGTGGCGCTTCATCATCAACAATCACGTTGACCTTTGTATGTCCGTGTCGCCGATCTAGCGGATCACATCGGTGGCTTCATGAACCTACTTGGCATCTTCGCCACCAACATTCGGAGTCTAGACCACCGGAGCCACGTACTAGCAAGCGGTCCACAAATGCCTGCACCACCAGATGGGCCAAAAGATCAAAATCTGGCCAGACAAGTCGGCCAAAAGAAACTAATAAATACTAAATAAAAATACAAAGTATGCAATACTCACAATGAAACGAGTGAAAACCAAAAATCATGCATAATGAACATGTACTTGGTTCAATGGAACATGATATATGGAGACAGTATGCAACAAATGAGCTTTAAAAATATGTATAAAATAGAGTCATCAGGCGTGCCCTCGGCCCATGTGTTAGGGACCCCAAGTGTCCGGCTCTGCGGTTTATTTGATCCTTCCGGTGTACGACTATCTTTATCGGCAATAGTTGCCGCACCAGTGCGTTGGACCTGTGGGGTCTTAGCACGACGACTTTCTGACTGTCTATTATATCAAAGTTCGCCCCGCTCCGATGAAGGAGGGGTGATGACGGCGATGCGTTTTCGGCTCGCTCCAATGCTTATAGTCGTCACTATGTGGTAATTGTTGCTACCTCTTGTGTTCTCTATACTGTCATGATTGACTATGCATAAATTAAAGTTTTTTCTGAAAAAATGTAAAAAATTAAAAAAAAAATATGCACTACTATGATTTTGAAATGAAGGGACTACAGAATGACGATATTACTCTCTCCGTTCCTAAATATTTATCTTTCTAGACATTTCAACAAGTGACTACATACGGAGCAAAATGAGTGAATTTACACTCTAAAATATGTCTACATACATCCATACATGGTAGTCCATTTGACATATACAGAAAGACAAATATTTAGGAACGGGGGAGTATAATGGTGTAGTATCGTTCACTATAGCAAACTCCCTGTAAACCACTAAACCCTAGTGCGAGCGAGCGAGGGTTTGCCGAAATGCCCAGCCCAATGCTTCTTCCTCGCCGCCCCTTCCCCTAAACCCCGCCGCCCACCCTCCGCCATGCTTCTCCTCCCCCTATGCCCTCCCCCACCCCCCCTCTCCCCCTACGACGCCTCATCCCCAAGCCACCCATCTACGCCGCCGCCGCCGCCGCCGCCGCCCGCTTCTCCCACTCCGACTCCTTCGTCTCTTCATCCTCCGACGACGAATCCCCCCTCGCCGACGAGCTCTTCCCCGCCGCCGGCGCGCCCACCCTCCTCTCCGTCGCGCGCTCGCTCGCTCATTCACCCAGCCCCTCCGTCTCCTCCGTCCTCGGCTTCCTCCACCGCCTGCCCGCTGACGCCTCCCCGCACATCTTCCCCCATCTCATCGCCGCCCTCTCCCGCTCGCCCCGGCCGCTCCTCGCGCTCAGCCTCTTCCTCCGCCCGCCCACCTCAGCAGCCACCACCCATCATTCCTTCAACTCCGCCCTCCTCCGATTCCCCCTCCCCCCGCACCTTCTCCCGGCCTTCTTCTTCCACTCCCTCCGCCGCTTTCCCCGCCTCGCCCCCACACTGCTTTCCTTCAACCTCCTCCTCAAGTGCGTTTGTTTCTCTCTGGTCCCAAGGAACCACCGGCTCTATCTTGAAATCGCCCTACGTGTTCTCCACGAGAGTATTCCGGGGTGGAAACTTCCGCCAGATAAGTTCACATATTCCACGGTTGTGTCTGCTCTCGCAGATGCAGGGCGGGTTGATGATGCTGTGGCGCTGGTGCACGAGATGGTGGTGGATGGGGCGGTGGCCGCCGAGGCATTTAATCCTGTGTTGAGTGCAATGCTGCGTGCCGGAGATGTTACAGGGGCGGCCAAGCTGTTTTCTTTTATGCAGCTGAAGGGCTGCGTGCCGTCGGCAGCGACATACAATGTGCTGCTGCATGGGTTGTTGGTCTGCGGCAGGGCCAGCGCGGCTATGGGGGTCATGAGGAGAATGGAGAGGGAGGAGGTGACACCAAGTGTGATGACGTATGGGGCAATTGTAGATGGGCTAGTGAGGTGTGGAAGACTGGAGGATGCATGGAAGGTGACTGAGGAAATGGGGAAGAAGGGTCTTGTGCCTAATGAGTTTGTGTTCTCGCCCGTGATCACTGGGTTTTGCAAGTCAGGAGAGGTCGATAGGGCGTCAACAGTGTGGGACACAATGGTAGCAAGTGGTGTAAGGCCGAACATTGTTTTGTATTCGGCGATGATTGATGGCTTTGCCCGGTGTGGGAAGATGATTAAGGCCGAACTGTTATTTGAAGAGATGGTTGAGGCAAAATGTATACCAAATATCATGACTTATAGCTCGATGGTTTGGGGATATTTCCAAATTGGAGATTCAGCACAGGCTCTTTCTATCTGGGAGGAAATGTTAAGTGCTGGGTGCACACCAAATGCTGTTACCTATAGCATATTGATCAGTGGATTGTGCAATGTAGGGAAATCAAAGGATGCTATGATGGTCTGGAAGCACATGCTTGGTCGTGGCTGTGCACCCGATACAATTGCTTATACTTCCATGATCAAGGGCTTGTGTGCTTCTGGGATGGTAGATGGCGGTCTACGACTGTTCTATGACATGTTGGCAAGGGGTGATGTTGATCCAGATGTTATCTGTTATAATGTATTGCTTGATGGGTTGCTCAGGGCGAAGGACCTTCCTAGGGCAATGGACTTGCTCAACCAGATGCTTGACCATGGTTGTGATCCAGACACAGTGACCTGCAACACCTTCTTGCGGGAGATTGAGGTTGGACAGGGTAAAGGGAGGGAGTTCTTAGAGGGCCTAGTGTTGAGGTTATGCAATAGAAAAAGGAATAAGGCAGCTGCGGAGGTCATGATGGTGATGCTGGCTAAGTATATTGTGCCAGAGGCTGCCATTTTGGAGATGGTGGTGAGAGGTGTTTGCCGGCGGAAGAGGGTTTGGAGAGTGATTGACAAATGTTGGGATGAGATTTGGAGGTTCTGAGGATTTTTTTTTCTCAATGATTTCTTGATAATACTATAGGAGCACACACTTGCTTGAGTTTTTCTGAACTCCATTTGTTGTACGCTGTAATATTGTGGTACTAACCCATTCATTCATATCAAGATTTTGACACAATAAAGTGATAGCTATTAATCATTATGCTTGTTTTCGAGAATTTCCAACCTCCTCGTCTCCCTATCTGCATGCCCTTAAGCCTATATGAGAAATATATTTGCTCTATGGTCATGCTTTTGCCAGACCTTTATGAGTATCACTTGTCCTTCATCTTCTGTTGTCCTTGACCTATTTGTTTCTGACTCTGTGTCTCTTCTTCCTAGAACTGATGGGGGTGCTTGCAAGTTTTGACCATACTATATTGTTATGACTTGTCTTAAGTTCAAAATATATTATTAAAAATCAATGGTTATTATTAAATGATTTCCTTGACATTCGCTCAAATGATGAACTAGTTTTATGTGTACTATTGTATAATAACGTTGTTTTCACCATATTACAGTCTGTATCTTTCATCAATCCTCTACTACATACTCCCTCTGTAATGAAATATAAGAGCGTTTAGATCACTAACGTAGAGATCTAAACGCCCTTATATTTCTTTACGGAGGGAGTACTTCTTAGGGAAGCAAGTAAAAATATTTCTTTCCTTCGGACACATCAATAGTATGGAGCGTGTAAAGTGTGAACAGTGGTAGCAAATATGTTTCCTGAACATTTTTACTGGAGAAGCAATTTTTTCAGCCTTGGATTCTTCGGATGCTTGAATTGCCATTATTACTAAATTTTTTATGCATTCTGCCAGTTCTCCATGACAAGGTAGGTTATATTTTTAATTGCATAGACTTACTATTTTGAAGTGTGGATCAATTGTATTACATTCATCTGAAGAACTTATTTGCGCATAGCTCTTCAATATTTCTGGCAGTTCTCTGTTGATGCTTCATCTGGGCAGTTTCTATCCAGTGATGTGAAAATGTACATGAGAAGCTGTTGCTTAGAGTTTTCTCTTGTCTGTTCAAATTATGAATTTAGGTTTCTTTCCTTGCAATTTTCTCTATCAATAGTATAGCATGTTATCTCTCACTCAAGATGTATATGATGGTGCACTAAACTGGTTGCATGCGGTGATGTCAACAGCATCCTGTACATTTACATTGCAATGTTTCAGGATCTGAAACTTGCAGCTAAGTGCTTAGTATTTTATAAAAGATTAAGATTCGGTGCTTCATATAAACTTCAGGAGTATATTGATATGGAGGAATATAACATCTTCACAATCATGGATGCAGTTAACTAAGAATAGGTAGTTGTTTTCTTTTTCACTGACTCAAGGGGAATACTATCATATGAACCGATAAAATAAGATTTGGTAGCTCAGCATTTCTTTACCATATAGTTCAGCATTTCTGGACCCATGAGACATGTTTGTTTCCATGATGAACAGATTTACTTGATATAGTATCAAAGTTTTAGCCAGAAAATTGCATATACATAATACGGAGAGGTAATGCTTCAGCTAGTTACCATTTTTTTATGTAATAAGGAATATGATATATTTCAGCAGCTTTGCAGTTAATTACAGAGAGTTGTTGCAGCCGCTGAACACACACACACACACACACACAGAAGTTTAACAATCAACTCAGCTGTCTGAGAATATATTTCGATTTTTTTGTACCTCCTAATCTTTCTGATTATGAATCTATTTAGGACTGCAGTGGTTTCAGGTTTCACCCATTGCCTGCATAAACTATTTTTGTATGTATGCTAGACTTGCAAAATCATCAAATTCCTGATTAGTTTGCAGGTTTTTACAAGTTTTTATAAATTTCAAATGAATATAGATTAATTGACACCATGCTTGGCATTGTGAGGTATACTTCATCATTTCATTTTATTGAAGCTTAATCATATTTTTTGTTTTCTTACCTTTCAGATGTACTCCCTCCATCTCATAATGTAAGACGTTTTTACAAGCTATGTTAGCTTTCAAAAACGTCTTACATTATGGGACAGAGTAGTACTATTTTCAATTTCTCCCACATGGTAATTGTTTATGTTTTCTCAAATACTGCATGAACATTGACCTTTTTAGAAGACTCCTTTGCACTAATTCTTTGTAGCTGTTTATATATATAAATAAGTTTTGTTATGCATGGAATTCTGAATGAATGTGATAGAATCGATTCAGTCATTCAGTAGCGGTACTGCATTTTGTGGTTTGAGTAAATAATCCTGACAATTTTTATGCATACGTGCACCGGGCTGGCCTTTTTGACTGCAGCATGAAGTGCACTGTTTTTTTTAGCTTGTACCACATATACAATGCAGGCCAATTTTGCGTATCTAGTATTTGTTTCTGAGGTATTACTTACTGGGCTAGTGACATTCACTAGTCAACATATAAAAATGGTGGCAATGTAATATTGCTTACATGCTAGAGTCACCAGATTGCGGTTTGCTACTAATTGTAGTAGACTTGTATGTAAATGGTTTCAGGTTGCTACTGCTTCAGGCTGGCCTTGATGAAAATCATGGACACAATCAATTATGTTTCATCCATATGTACTTACAAACTGACATAGTAGTTTCCTTATAATGGACGAACAACTGAAGATATAGTTTGTCTAGGCTTGCATGGTGAGATCGTGGGTTTGTCATCTAAGTTTTATGAAGCTGCGTTTCTATATTTATGATCTGCTTTACATTCTTCGCGTACGTCTGATTTATTTTTTAACAAACCACGAGACCACATTTATTGCTGCTGAATGATTCCGTGTCATCCTGCTTTCGGAGTATTTAGAATCCTGATATGTCGAAACCTTTCAGAACGAATTGCGTATCTCAAGAGTTTTCAGGTAATGTTCTTAGCTTCCCACTGACTGGGACTGTGAGCCATTTCACTCACGTTGTTTTTCTTCTTTTGAAGCAGCCATGGCACTGCCAGGTGACAGGGCGAGGATATCGGTCAACATGAAATGCCTTGCTCCAAGATGATTGGCCTGTACTCCAGCCTTCCAAATGGTTCGATTTAGCCATGCGCAGCGTGTGGCACTGCACATGTCGCCCCCGCTCGACGCTGCCTGGTACAGAACCAGGGGCAGTTTCAGTTTGAATTCCACTGGCTTCCTACAGTTCATCCTATTGCCGATTGCTTCCTGGCATTCTGAATATTCGAAGTTTTTCCTTTCCTGGTGGCATTGGCAGGTAAGCAAGCAAACCCTGTAGTGTCATCCGTTTCTAGGGCCTTTCTGCTGATATACATCTGTGCTGCACAACACATCTGTGCCTTTGAAGTTGGTTAAGGATTTTAATAGATTTTGCACTCAGTGTTGTGGAAGTTTCAGCCATGTTTCTGGTCGTCAAGGAACAGGTCGAGATATGAACCGGTAGTGGTCTATGTCCTGAGTCTTGACCCGAGAAAGTGTAGCTACGAGCCTGGACCAGCGAATTGTTAGGTTAGGTACACTGCCATGTCCATGAGTTCCTATGTCCATGTTCAGGTAATTTTCTATACCTGCTGCGTGGCTCAGTGCATATCTCATTAAATTACACTGCTATACCTGCTGCGTGGCTCAGTGCTGAGGGCGGTGCGCAGAATTAGCGTATGCCACTGGTTGATGATGGTGACACCACCGCCGAGCATGACCATCGGTAAACGGCCAGCTATTGCCGGCGGGCCCATGATCGCCGCTGTCGCCAAGACTCATCGCGGGGAAAAGAACTGATGGTAGCTGGTAGGTAACCGGTCTGTTGGTTACATATCAGTGTTGGGAGATATGAGGGGTCAGGAAATTTTCTAAACCTTGAGAAATGAAAATTTCAAATATATACTAGGAGGAGTTTCCATTCTCTTCTCGTATTTAGGTTAGGTTTCTGGAGTATGCATCGCCTTGTCGTCGGTGAGATGTGAAAGACAGAAAATGGCATATGCATCATTTGTCCTCTCTTTTCCCTTGAACAATAAAAGCCGGTGCAGCCATGTTCGTCGTTGCCGACTCCATGAATCTTTTCCATTTCCCCTGCACAAAATATGAAGGTCATCTACTGTGCTTCTTTCATGCTTTGTCATCACAAATAACTCATCAAGTAGAATCAGAAAATCGCAGAATGTGACAATTTCCAAATCTTAAGTCATGCCTCGTTTTTCAAGCAATGGAATAACTGGCCGACGGATGAGCTCAGTCTCGCTCGTGGTTGGGTAGTTTCCGGTGGCCTAAAACCGCCTCAATCCAAACGGCTGAAACGTCCAAAATCAATCATGTCGCTCTTGGCTCTTCCATCAAGTTCAGCACTTACCCCTCATCAATTTTTATTTTTATTTAAAAATAAATCAAGTTCAGCACGTTCAACTAGTCAATTGCCCCCACTCCAAGTACTATGACCAGAACACTCCAAGCTGACCAAGGAGATGAAGACCTGTTCCTTTTACTTGCGTATGTCAACTCACACTGTATTCAACGGAAGCTGACCATAGTAGATGAACATTCCAAGCTGACCATGTAGTGGGCAACCATTGAGTCAAGTCATTTGTGAGGGACGTAATCGGCTCACTGCAGCCCGGAAAGATAATGTCGAACGCTGAAATAGAAACCAAATGGATCCGAGTTAAATTTGTTGCATATCCCTCGGTCCCTAAATACTGGAATTTAATGAGATCAGGGTATTCCGTTCCTTTTGACTTTCAATTTTAAATCTACTATCTGTTTTGAACTGAAAGTCTAATTTATGTGTTGTTTGCATATTTGTGTTCCTTTTGACAGGACTTTCGAACAAGACCATTCTTAAATATATTTTGAGAAGTTTTAAAAATTTACAAGTTTCAATTATTAAAGCTTGGTAACCGTAATATTAAAGCTTTTGCCAAGTTTTATATGAATCAACTCAATTTGTAATATTAAGTTTTCTGTTTCTGGTATAGAGTTTTAGGATTAAAGTTTGTAATATTTTAGTACTTAGGGTTTAGGGGTTTAGAAATAAGTTTTAGTATTTGAAACTTAGTAAAACTTGGCAAAAACGTACTATTATGACTATCAAGTACTATTAAATATTTGACTTTTATGAAGACTAATGTGTACTATATTATGCGACAAAAGGGGTATACGCTACTCTATGTACTCTCTCCTTTCCGGTTTATAGGTTCAATTTGAAAATCTCTTATATTAGGATAAATGATGAGTGGTGGAATAAATTTTATAGTTTGTAAAAGTATTTAATTAGTACGATCGTTTTTCTCAAAAAAATGTGTTTATCGATGCATTAGTTACAGGCATGTATGCATGACAACTAAATGACCAAGAATTTATACAGTAGTAGAATTGAGACTCATAAAACGAAGACGAGCATTATCAACCGGAAAGGAAGCAGAATATTATATCTATTCAATAATAGTTTATTTTAAGAAGAGACAATACTCCCTTTGTTCACCAATATAAGACATTTTAAATCTTTTAATATAGACTACATATAGACTGGAATGAGTGAAAAAACACACCAAAATCGTGTCTATATACATCCATTTTTAAAATAGTTAAAATATCTATATTACCTTGTAAGGGTTTTGTGAATAATTAATAAAATGACTGCATGCATCGGCCAGATGCAGAGGTCGGGGTACATCCTCCTTTTAAAAAAAAGAGCAACTCCAACGGGGCGACCCATTTCGTCTGCTCGCGTCCGTTTGGGTCAGCGCGGACACAAAAGTCGGTCCAACGCGCCGACCCAAACGGACGCGCGTCCGCTTTTCGTCCGCGGGCGACCCATTCTCGGCCCATTTTTGAGCCGGATTTGCGTCGACGTGGACACGAGACGGACGTGCGCGCTCGCCTTCTCCTTCCCCAGGCCCGCTGGTCGGTGGCACATTGGCCTGAAGGAAATATGCCCTAGAGGCAATAATAAAGTTATTATTTATTTCCTTATTTCATGATAAATGTTTATTATTCATGCTAGAATTGTATTAACCGGAAACATAATACATGTGTGAATACATAGACAAACATAGTGTCACTAGTATGCCTCTACTTGATTAGCTCGTGAATCAAAGATGGTTAAGTTTCCTAGCCATGGACAAAAGAGTTGTCATTTGATTAACGGGATCACATCATTAAGAGAATGATGTGATTGACTTGACCCATTCCGTTAGCTTAGCACACGATCGTTTAGTATGTTGCTACTGCTTTCTTCATGACTTATACATGTTCCTGTGACTATGAGATTATGCAACTCCCGTTTACCGAAGGAACACTTTGTGTGCTACCAAACGTCATAACGTAACTGGGTGATTATAAAGGTGCTCTACAGGTGTCTTCGAAGGTACATGTTGGGTTGGCGTATTTCGAGATTATGTTTTGTCACTCCGATTGTCGGAGAGGTATCTCTGGGCCCTCTCGGTAATACACATCACTTAAGCCTTGCAAGCATTGTAACTAATGAGTTAGTTACGGGATGATGTATTACGGAACGAGTAAAGAGACTTGCCGGTAACGAGATTGAACTAGGTATTGGATACCGACGATCGAATCTCGGGCAAGTAACATACCGATGACAAAGGGAACAACGTATGTTGTTATGCGGTTTGACCGATAAAGATCTTCGTAGAATATGTAGGAGCCAATATGAACATCCAGGTTCCACTATTGGTTATTGACCGAGAATAGTTCTAGGTCATGTCTACATAGTTCTCGAACCCGTAGGGTCCGCACGCTTAAGGTTTAGATGACAGTTATATTATGAGTTTATGAGTTTTGATGTACCGAAGGAGTTCGGAGTCCCGAATGAGATCGGGGACATGACGAGGAGTCTCAAAATGGTCGAGACGTAAAGATCGATATATTGGACGACTATATTCGGAGTTCGGAAAGGTTCCGAGTGATTCGGGTATTTTTTGGAGTACCGGTGAGTTACGGGAATACGGGGAAGAGTATTGGGCCTTAATGGGCCTTAGTGGGAAGGAGCGAGGAGGTGGCGCGCGCCCCTCCCAAGCCCAGTCCGAATTGGGCAAAGGGTTTGGGGCGCGGCCCCCCTCTCCCTTCCTTCTCCACTTCCCTCCTTTCCCCCTTTCTCCTAGTTGGACTAGGAAAGAAGGAGTCCTACTCTCGGTGGGAGTAGGACTCCCCTTGGCGCGCCCTCCTCCTCCCTTGCTCCTTTATATACGGGGGCAGGGGGGCACCCCATGACACACAAGTTGATCTACGGATCGTTCCTTAGCCGTGTGCGGTGCCCCCCTCCACCATATTCCACCTCGGTCATATCGTCGCGGAGTTTAGGCGAAGCCCTGCGCCGGTAGAACATCATCATCGTCACCACGCCATCGTGCTGACGGAACTCATCCCCGACGCTTTGCTGGATTGGAGCCCGGGGAACGTCATCGAGCTGAACGTGTGCTGAACACGGAGGTGCCGTACGTTCGGTACTTGGATCGGTCGAGTCGTGAAGACGTACGACTACATCAACCGCGTTGCGATAACGCTTCCGTTTACGGTCTACGAGGGTACGTGGACAACACTCTCCCCTCTCGTTGCTATGCCATCACCATGATCTTGCGTGTGCGTAGAAATTTTTTGAAATTACTACGTTCCCTAACAGTGGCATTCGAGCCTAGGTTTTATGCGTTGATGTTATATGCACGAGTAGAACACAAGTGAGTTGTGGGCGATTCAAGTCATACTGCTTACCAGCATGTCATACTTTGGTTCGGCGGTATTGTTGGATGAAGCGGCCCGGACCGACATTACGCGTACGCTTACGCGAGACTGGTTTTACCGCCGTGCTTTGCACACAGGTGACTAGCGGGTGTCAGTTTCTCCAACTTTAGTTGAACCGAGTGTGGCTACGCCCGGTCCTTGAGAAGGTTAAAACAGCACCAACTTGACGAACTATCGTTGTGGTTTTGATGCGTAGGTAAGAACGGTTCTTGCTCAGCCCGTAGCAGCCACGTAAAACTTGCAACAACAAAGTAGAGGACGTCTAACTTGTTTTTGCAGGGCATGTTGTGATGTGATATGGTCAAGGCGTGATGAGATATAAGTTGTTGTATGAGATGATCATGTTTTGTCGAAGTTATCGGTAACTGGCAGAAGCTCTATGGTTGTCTCTTTGTTGCATAAGATGCAAGTGCCAAATAATTGCTTTACTTTATCGCTATGCGATAGCAATAGTTGCAAGAGCAATAGTTGGCGAGACGATCATGTGACGACACATTGATATAGATCAAGATGATGAAGATCATGGTGTCGTGCCGGTGACGATAGAGATCATGACAGTACTTTGGAGATGGAGATCAAAGGCGCAAGATGATCATGGCCATATCATGTCACATATTTTGATTGCATATGATGTTTATCTGTTATACATCTTATTCTGTTTTGTTTGACGGTAGCATTATAAGATGATCTCTCACTAATTATCAAGAAGTGTTCTCCCTGAGTATGCACCGTTGCCAAAGTTCGTCGTGCCCGGACACCACGTGATGATCGGGTGTGATAAGCTCTACGTCCATCTACAACGGGTGCAAGCCAGTTTTGCACACGCGGAATACTCAGGTTAAACTTGACGAGCCTAGCATATGCAGATATGGCCTCGGAACACGGAGACCGAAAGGTCGAGCATGAATCATATAGTAGATATGATCAACATAATGATGTTCACCATTGAAAGCTACTCCATTTCACGTGATGATCGGTTATGGTTTAGTTGATTTGGATCACGTGATCACTTAGAGGATTAGAGGGATATCTTTCTAAGTGGGAGTTCTTAAGTAATATGATTAATTGAACTTAAATTTATTATGAACTTAGTCCTGGTAGTATTTTGCAAATTATGTTGTAGATCAATAGCTTGCATTGTTGCTTCCATATGTTTATTTTGATATGTTCCTAGAGAAAATTGTGTTGAAAAATGTTAGTAGCAATGATGCGGATTGGATCCGTGATCTGAGGTTTATCCTCATTGCTGCGCAGAAGAATTATGTCCTTGATGCACCGCTAGGTGACAAACCTATTGCAGGAGCAGATGCAGACGTTATGAACGTTTGGCTAGCTCAATATGATGACTACTTGATAGTTTAGTGCACCATGATTAACGGCTTAGAATCAGGACTTCAAAGGCGTTTTGAACGTCATGGACCATATGAGATGTTCCAGGAATTGAAGTTAATATTTCAAGCAAATACCCGAGTTGAGAGATATGAAGTCTCCAACAAGTTCTATTGCTAAAAGATGGAGGAGAATCGCTCAACTAGTGAGCATGTGCTCAGATTGTCTGGGTACTACAATCGCTTGAATCAAGTGGGAGTTAATCTTCCAGATAAGATAGTGATTGACAGAGTTCTCTAGTCACCATCACTAAGTTAGTAGAACTTTGTGATGAACTATAGTATGCAAGGGATGACAAAAATGATTCCTGAGCTCTTCGTGATGTTGAAATCGACGAAGGTAGAAATCAAGAAAGAGCATCAAGTGTTGATGATTGACAAGACCACTAGTTTCAAGAAAAGGGCAAAGGGATAGAAAGGGAACTTCAAGTAGAATGACAAGCAAGTTGTCACTCCCGCGAAGAAGCTCACAGCTAGACCAAAGCCTGAAACTGAGTGCTTACACTGCAAAGGAAATGGTCACTGGAAGCGAAATGACCTGAATATTTGGTGGATAAGAAGGATGGCGAAGTGAACAAGGGTATATTTGATATACAGGTTATTGATGTGTGCCTTACTAGTGTTTATAGTAGCTCCTGAGTATTTGATACTTGTTCAGTTGCTAAGATTAGTAACTCGAAACAGGAGTTACAGAATAAACAGAGACTAGTTGAGGGGAAGTGACGATGAGTGTTGAAAATAGTTCCAAGATTGATATGATCATCATCACACACTCCCTATACTTTTGGGATTAGTGTTAAACCTAAATAAATGTTATTTAGCGTTTGCGTTGAGCATGAATATGATTTGATCATGTTTATTGCGATACAGTTATTCATTTGAAGTTAAAGAATAATTGTTATTGTTTACATGAATAAGACCTTCAATGGTTATACTGTTGGGTTTCGTAGTAATTTAAAAAAAAATTCCTACGCACACGCAAGATCATGTGATGCATAGCAACGAGGGGGAGAGTATTGTCTACGTACCCAACGCAGACCAACTGCGGAAGCGATGACACGACGTAGAGGAAGTAGTCGTACGTCTTCACGATCCAACCGATCAAGCACCGAAACTACGGCACCTCCGAGTTCGAGCACACGTTCAGCTCGATGACGATCCCCGGACTCTGATCCAGCAAAGTGTCGGGGAAGAGTTCCGTCAGCACGACGGAGTGGTGACGATCTTGATGAACTACAGCAGCAGGGCTTCGCCTAAACTCCGCTACAGTATTATCGAGGAATATGGTGGCAGGGGGCACCGCACACGGCTAAGGAACAGATCACGTGGATCAACTTGTGTGTCTTTGGGTGCCTCTACCTCAGTATATAAAGGAGTCAAGGGGGGAGAGGGGCGCCGGCCAAGGAGGAGGGCGCAGGAGGAGTCCTACTCCTACCGGGAGTAGGACTCCCCCCCCCCCAATCCTATTCCAACTAGGATTCCCAAGGGGGAAAGAGGGAGAGGGGTGGCCGGCCACCTCTCGTAGTCCTAATAGGACTAGGGGAAGGGGGGAGGCGCGCAGCCCCCTTGGGCTGCCCCTTTCTCCTTTCCACTAAGGCCCATGAAGGCCCATATGGCTCCCGGGGGGTTCAGGTAACCTCCCGGTAACCCGGTAAAATCCCGATTTCACTCGGAACACTTCCGATGTCCAAACATAGGCTTCCAATATATCAATCTTTATGTCTCGACCATTTCGAGACTCCTCGTCATGTCCGTGATCACATCCGGGACTCCGAACAACCTTCGGTACATCAAAATGCATAAACTCATAATATAACTGTCATCGTAACCTTAAGCGTGCGGACCCTACGGGTTCGAGAACAATGTAGACATGACCGAGACACGTCTCCGGTCAATAACCAATAGCGGGACCTGGATGCCCATATTGGCTCCTACATATTCTACGAAGATCTTTATCGGTCAGACCGCATAACAACATACGTTGTTCCCTTTGTCATCGGTATGTTACTTGCTCGAGATTCGATCGTCGGTATCCAATACCTAGTTCAATCTCGTTACCGGCAAGTCTCTTTACTCGTTCCGTAATACATCATCTCACAACTAACATATTAGTTGTAATGCTTGCAAGGCTTATGTGATGTGTATTACCGAGAGGGCCCAGAGATACCTCTCCGACAATCGGAGTGACAAATCCTAATCTCGAAATACGCCAACCCAACATCGACCATTGGAGACACCTGTAGTACTCCTTTATAATCACCCAGTTACTTGTGACGTTTGGTAGTACCCAAAGTGTTCCTCCGGTAAACGGGAGTTGCATAATCTCATAGTCATAGGAACATGTATAAGTCATGAAGAAAGCAATAGCAACATACTAAACGATCGGGTGCTAAGCTAATGGAATGGGTCATGTCAATCAGATCATTCTACTAATGATGTGACCTCGTTAATCAAATAACAACTCATTGTTCATGGTTAGGAAATATAACCATCTTTGATTAACGAGCTAGTCAAGTAGAGGCATACTAGTGACACTATGTTTGTCTATGTATTCACACATGTATTATGTTTCCGGTAAATACAATTCTAGCATGAATAATAAACATTTATCATGATTATAAGGAAATAAATAATAACTTTATTATTGCCTCTAGGGCATATTTCCTTCATATACACCCAATGAAAATAGTTTGTTGGATCTCGATCGTAGTGATACACATATTCATAATATTGATGCCAAAAGATGCAAAGTTAATAATGATAGTGCAACCTATTTGTGGCACTGCCGTTTGGGTCATATTGGTGTAAAGCGCATGAAGAAACTCCATAAATATGGATTTTTGGAATCACTTGGTTATGAATCATTTGATGCTTGCGAACCATGCCTTTTGGGCAAGATGACTAAAACTCCATTCTCCGGAACAATGGAACAAGCTACTGACTTATTGGAAATAATACATACCGATGTATGCGATCCAATGAGTGTTGATGCTCGTGGCAAGTATCATTATTTTCTGACCTTCACAAGATGATTTGAGCAGATATGGGTATATCTACTTGATAAAACATAAGTCTGAAATAGTTGAAAGGTTCAAAGAATTTCAGAGTGAAGTGGAAAAATCATCGTAACAAGAAAATAAAGTTTCTGCGATCTAATCGCGGAGACAAATATTTGAGTTACGAGTTTGGTCTTCAATTAAAATAATGTGGAATAGTTTCACAGCTCACGCCACCTGGAACACCACAACGTTATGGTGTGTCCGAACATCGTAACCGCACTTTATTGGATATGGTGCGATCTATGATGTCTCTTACTGATTTACCACTATTGTTTTGGGGTTATGCATTAGAGACAGCTGCATTCACGTTAAAAGGGCACCATCTAAATCCGTTGAGACGACACCGTATGAACTATGGTTTAGCAGTAAACCTAAGATGTCATTTCTTAAAGTTTGGAGTTGCGATGCTTATATGAAAAAGGTTTTCAACCTGATAAGCTCGAACCCAAATCGGAGAAGTGCGTCTTCATAAAATACCCAAAGGAAACTATTGGGTACACCTTCTATCACAGAACCGAAGGCAAATCATTCGTTGCTAAGATGGATCCTTTCTAGAGAAGAAGTTTCTTTCGAAAGAAGTGAGTGGGAGGAAAGTAGAGCTTGATAAGGTAATTTGTACCTTCTCCTGAATTGGAAAGTAGTTCATCACAGAAATCAGTTCCAGTGATTCCTACACCAATTAGTGAGGAAGCTAATGATGATGATCATAAAGCTTCAGATCAAGTTACTACCGAACTTTGTAGATCTTCCAGATTAAGATCCGCACCAGAGTGGTACGGTAATCCTATTCTGGAAGTCATGTTACTAGACCATAATGAACCTACGAACTATGAGGAAGCGATGATGAGCCCAGATTCCGCGAAATGGCTTAAGGCCATGAAATCTGAGATGGGATCCATGTATGAGAACAAAGTGTGGACTTTGGTGGAGTTGCCCGATGATCGGCAAGCCATATTGTATAAATGGATCTTCAAGAGGAAGACAGATGCTGATAGTAGTGTTACTATCAACAAAGCTCGACTTGTCGCAAAAGGGTTTTTGACAAGTTCAAGGTGTTGACTACAATGAGATTTTCTCAACTGTAGCGATGCTTAAGTTTGTCCGAATCATGTTAGCAATTGCCACATTTTATGAAATCTGGCAAATGGATGTCAAAACTGCATTCCTTAATGGTTTTCTTAACGAAGAGTTGTATATGATGCAACCAGAAGGTTTTGTCAATCCTAAAGGTACTAACAAAATGTGCAAGCTCCAGCGATCCATCTATGGGCTGGTGCAAACATCTCAGAGTTGGAATATACGCTTTGATAAGTTGATCAAAGCATATAGTTTTAATACAGACTTGCGGTGAAGCCTGTATTTACAAGAAAGTGAGTGGGAGCACTACAGCATTTCTGATAAGTATATGTGAATGACATATTGTTGATCGGAAATAATGTAGAATTTTTCTGGAAAGCATAAAGGAGTGTTTGAAAGGAGTTTTTTAAAGAAAGACCTTGGTGAAGCTGCTTACACATTGAGCATCAAGATCTATAGAGATAGATCAAGACGCTCGATAAGATTTTTCAATGAGTACATACCTTGACAAGATTTTGAAGTAGTTCAAAATGGAACAGTCAAAGAAAGAGTTCTTGCCTGTGTTGCAAGGTGTGAAGTTGAGTAAGACTCAAAACCCGACCATGGCAGAAAATAGAAAAGAATGAACAGTCATTCCCTATGCCTCAGTCATAGGTTCTATAAAGTATGCTATGTTGTGTACTAGACCTATTGTATACCTTGCTCTGAGTTTGGCAAAGGAATACAATTTTGATCTAAAAGTAGATCACTAGAACAACGGTCAAGAATATCCTTAGTGAGGACTAAGGAGATGTTTCTCGATTATGGAGGTGATAAAAGAGCCAGTCGTAAAAAGTTACAATGATGAAAGCTTTTACACCAATCCAGATGACTCTAAGTCTCAATCTGGATACATATTGAAAGTGGGAGCAATTAGCTAGAGTAGCTCCATGCAGAGCATTGTGGACATAGAATATTTGCAAAATACATACGGCTCTGAATGTGACAGACCCGTTGACTAAACTTCTCTCATGAGCAAAACATGATCATACCTTAGTACTCTTTAGGTGTTAATCACATAGCCGTGTGAACTAGATTATTGACTCTAATAAACCCTTTGGGCGTTGATCACATGACGATGTGAACTATGGGTATTAATCACATACAGATGTGAATATTGGTGTTAAATCACATGGTGATGTGAACTAGATTATTGACTCTAGTGCAAGTGGGAGACTGAAGGAAATATGCCCTAGAGGCAATAATAAAGTTATTATTTATTTCCTTATTTCATGATAAATGTTTATTATTCATGCTAGAATTGTATTAACCAGAAACATAATACATGTGTGAATACATAGACAAACATAGTGTCACTAGTATGCCTCTACTTGACTAGCTCGTGAATCAAAGATGGTTAAGTTTCCTAGCCATGGACAAAAGAGTTGTCATTTGATTAACGAGGTCACATCATTAGTAGAATGATCTGATTGACATGACCCATTCCATTAGCTTAGCACCCGATCGTTTAGTATGTTGCTATTGCTTTCTTCATGACTTATACATGTTCCTATGACTATGAGATTATGCAACTCCCGTTTACCGGAGGAACACTTTGGGTACTACCAAACGTCACAAGTAACTGGGTGATTATAAAGGAGTACTACAGGTGTCTCCAATGGTCGATGTTGGGTTGGCGTATTTCGAGATTAGGATTTGTCACTCCGATTGTCGGAGAGGTATCTCTGGGCCCTCTCGGTAATACACATCACATAAGCCTTGCAAGCATTACAACTAATATGTTAGTTGTGAGATGATGTATTACGGAACGAGTAAAGAGACTTGCCGGTAACGAGATTGAACTAGGTATTGGATACCGACGATCGAATCTCGGGCAAGTAACATACCGATGACAAAGGGAACAACGTATGTTGTTATGCGGTCTGACCGATAAAGATCTTCGTAGAATATGTAGGAGCCAATATGGGCATCCAGGTCCCGCTATTGGTTATTCACCGAGAATAGTTCTAGGTCATGTCTACATAGTTCTCGAACCCGTAGGGTCCGCACGCTTAAGGTTTCGATGACAGTTATATTATGAGTTTATGAGTTTTGATGTACCGAAGGAGTTTGGAGTCCCGAATGAGATCTAGGACATGACGAGGAGTCTCGAAATGGTCGAGACGTAAATATCGATATATTGGACGACTATATTCGGAGTTCGGAAAGGTTCCGAGTGGTTCGGGTATTTTTCGGAGTACCGGGGAGTTACGGGAATACGGGGAAGAGTATTGGGCCTTAATGGGCCTTAGTGGGAAGGAGCCAGGAGGTGGCGCGTGCCCCTCCCAAGCCCAGTCCGAATTGGACAAAGGGTTTGGGGCGCGGCCCCCCTATCCCTTCCTTCTCCACTTCCCTCCTTTCCCCATTTCTCCTAGTTGGACTAGGAAAGAAGGAGTCCTACTTACGGTGGGAGTAGGACTCCCCTTGGTGGGCCCTCCTCCTAGGGCCGGCCTCCTCCTCCCTTGCTCCTTTATATACGAGGGCAGGGGGGCACCCCATGACACACAAGTTGATCTACGGATCGTTCCTTAGCTGTGTGCGGTGCCCCCCTCCACCATATTCCACCTCGGTCATATCGTCGCGGAGTTTAGGCGAAGCCCTGCGCCGGTAGAACATCATCATCGTCACCATGCCGTCGTGCTGACGGAACTCATCCCCGACGCTTTGCTGGATTGGAGCCCGGGGAACGTCATCGAGCTGAATGTGTGCTGAACACGGAGGTGCCGTACGTTCGGTACTTGGATCGGTCGAGTCGTGAAGACGTACGACTACATCAACCGCGTTGTGATAACGCTTCCGCTTACGGTCTATGAGGGTACATGGACAACACTCTCCCCTCTCGTTGCTATGCCATCACCATGATCTTGCGTGTGCGTAGGAAATTTTTTGAAATTACTACGTTCCCTAACATGGCCTCCCCCCATCCAACAGCAACCATGGCCACCTTCTTCGTCGTCGTCGCCGCCGCCCATTTTTCCGGTGACTCTGCCAGCTGCCGACGCCCGCAACATCCTCTGAGCAATGCCGCCACCTCCCACGTCGCCCGCCACCACCGTCTTGTTGCCGGGGAACCGACTACTTCCCGCCCCTCCCACCCCCGACACAGCCGCGACCGCGACCAAGAAGCCGCATTGCCGTCCCCGGCCAGATCCTCACCAGCACGCTCGTCGGATGCTGGCCCGCTCGTCGGACACCGGCAGGGTAGCTAGCCGGTCCGTGTGCGTCGTGACTCCCTTCGTCAGCCGTCTTCTTCGTCGATGCCCGCAAGCTGTTCGACAGTTTGCCAAGGTACAAAATGGAATCCGCTGACGAGTTCTTTTTTCACAATTTCCTTTGCGACTCCGGCGCGTCGTCTAATGACGAGGAGGAGATACTGGTTGCTATGTTGGTCCATCACCCCCTCAAGAGCCAACGCCCGGCGTTTCGTGGCTCCATTCTGGGCCACCTTCCGGCGTTGAATCGCAACCGGGAGAGCAGGCATTTCCTTCTTTGGAAGGACTACTTTGATACAACAAATCCATTAACATTAGAAATTCCACCGCTGTTTTCGTATGAGTAGGCATCTTTTCAACCGCATTAGAAAGGGGGTGGTCGGCTACGATGACTACTTCGAGTGCAAAGAGGATGCCGTTGGAAAGATTGGTTTCTGCTCTTATCAGAGATGCACTGCCGCCATCTGAATGCTTGCATACGGAGTGCCCGGTGATCTCATTGATGAGTACGTCCGTATCAGCGAGTCTATATGCCTAGAGTCCCTGTATAAGTTCTGCAAGGCTGTTATTGTTGTGTTTGGCCCTAAGTACTTGAGAGAGCCGACTGCTGAAGATACAATCCGTTTTGTTGGCGACGAATGCCAGCAGGGACTTCCCAGGTATGCTTGGCAGCATAGACTGTATGCACTGGGAGTGGAAGAACTGCCCTTCTGCTTGGCAAGGGCAGTATAAGGGCCATGTCAGAGCTTGCACTATCATACTTGAGACCGTGACGTCTCAAGATCTCTGGATCTGGCACTCTTTCTTTAGCATGGCCTGATCACACAATGATATCAACATGCTTCAACGCTCGCTGGTGTTTGCTAGGCTTGCCGAAGGCAACAGCCCACCGGTGAACTTTACTGTCAACGGCCACAACTACGACAAAGGGGTGACAGTATCTATCCTCAGTTGACCACTATTGTCAAAACAATCCCCAAGAGCAAGAGAGTGCTAGGAAGGATGGCGAGTGTGCCTTTGGTGTTTTGCAATCTCGATGGGGCATCGTTCGGTATCCTGCTAATACTTGGAGCACGCAGAAACTATGGGAGGTGATGACTGCTTGTGTGATCATGCACAATATGATCATAGAAGATGAGCGCCTGGAACGTCTGTACGATCAAGGGTTTCAGTTTTAGGGTGAGAATGTTGTGCCTGAGCATGGAGGAGCGGCAACGTTTGAACAGTTCATCCAATTCCATCATGACATGCGTGATTAGAAAACTCACGTGCAACTGCAAAATGATTTGGTTGAGCTGGGCTCATGTTGGCAACCAATAGATGTATCTTCTTTATTCGGCCTGCAAAACTATGTGAGACATTTTTACTTGTATTCGGCTTGTAAGACTATGTTATTTTATTCGGATGAAACTATGTTATTTGATTATATGTTTGAATGCAAAAGCAATGCAAAATTGAGCTATTTATTGAAATAGGGCGGCCAGCCGGCCACGCTGGCAGATATGGGTCGACGCATTGGGCGCACTGCCAACCCAAATCTAAAACAGGGCGGATGCCGCGCGGACGACCGACCCAAATCTAAAATAGGGCGGATGCCGGGCAGGCGGCCGATCCAAACAAACAAAAAGCGGACAAAATCGCCGTCCGTTTGGGTCGGCCCGTTGGAGTTGCTCTAACAGTTGGTCACTCTTTACTCGAGTCACCGCCGAGTGCGGGTGGAGCACTCCACTAACTGGCTTGAGCCTTTGAAAAGGGGGAGTGCGACCAAGAACTTTATCTCCCTCAATGCTCTGTTCGCTAGGGGGAGCAACGGACATCCGGACACACCCAACATCAGACAAGGCCAAAACTAGCCAAACGGAAAATTAGTTTTCTTTTGTGTGGAAAAGGTGTGAACTGGCTAGAGAAAGAGAAGCTAGTGGCGACAAAATCGTCCGGTAGAGTGGCGTTGCTGCCGTGCCCACGCATTTACTCCGGTGGCCAACTCGGGCAGTAGTACCGCTCTCTGCGGGCTGAGTTATGGGATAAGGTTGGATTTGATTCTTCACCTAGCCAATCAAACTTGTTGATTTTCTAGGGATTGGTTAAGAAAGCCAGGATCTACAGTTTCACCAAGAGAAATTTGATTTCCCCCTAATTCCTTGCAAATCTTATTACTCTTGGGTGTTTGAGCATCCTAGATGGTTGAGGTCACCTCGGAGGCACATTCCATTATGGTGAACTTCCGTGGTATCATTGGGAGCCTCCAATCAAGTTGTGGAGATAGCCCCAACCTTGTTTGTAAAGTTCGGTCGCCGCCTTCAAGGGCACCACTAGTGGAATCATGGCATCTCACATTATGTGAGGGTGCGAAGAGAATACGGTGGCCCTACTGGCTTCTTGGGGAGCATTGTGCCTCCACACCGCTTCAACAGAGACTTACTTTGTAACGCCCCGGATACAATTTTCCATATTCATAACTCCGACTCTTGCCTTTTCCGGAGATGCTATATGATACTTCCTTTGTGGTTGGGTTTTTGTCGTTTGTTTTGCATTTTTGTTCATGTCAGGCATCTCATCTCATAGCATCATGTGCATCGCATCCATATGTTCACATAAAACTTGCATCCGTTCGGGTCCTGCCGGTTCTCTCCGTTGTCCGTTCCGAGCCCAGACACACTCGCACGCGCCCGCGGCACCTCCGAAATATTATTTTATAAGTGGCATAAAAATGTTCTCGGAATGGGTTGCAACTTGTCGTGCGGTCTTATTACAGTGTAGACAGACCGCCTGCCAAATTTCATCGCATTCGGAGTCCGTTTGATAGCCCAACCATCATCCGTAGCGGCACCGTTGCCGGTTTAATCGTCGGACGTTTCGGTCTCCGAAACTACCGCCGGGCCTCTCTTTCTCTCCTCTTCTCTCAGCCCAACCCCTCTTCACAGCCCACCTGCAGCCCACCTAACCCCCCTCTCGCGTCCGGAACCGCCCGATCGAGATCGGAGGGCTTCAAACCCCCCCCCCCCCAAAAAAAAAACTAAACCTAGCCCCCCTTTCCTATTTAAACCCCCTTCCTTCCAAATCTGGTCGCCCTAAACCCCCTCCTCCATTTCCGCGCCCCTCAAGCTCCTGCTTGCCACTTGGCGCCGCCGCCACCACTTCCCAGCCAACCAACGGCCGCCACATCGCCTCCACCACCGCCACGGCCAATCAGAGGCCTCCACGAGGCCTCCCTGCGTCGCCCCGCGCCTCTCCCCATGCTCCCCGCGCCGCTAGGCCCGTCCCAGGCCCGCCAAGCCCATCTGGGCCCGTGTCGGCCCGACCCCGCGCCGCCGCCCGCAGCGCAGGAGCGCCCCGCTCCAAGCTCCTCCCGCACGCCTCCTGCCGTCCCGCCCGCCGGCAGCCTCGCCGGAGTGGTGCAGTCGTCCCCGCCGGTGACCCCCAGGCCGGTCCCGCTCCCTCTCCTCCTCTCGTTTTCCCCTGAGCGCTCTCTGACCCCGACCTCCCTCTCCCTCTGCTGCAGCGCTGCCATGGCCTCCATGGAGCTCGCCGCCGCTATGAGTCACCGGCGCCAGAGCCCCTCCGAGCTCCTCCCTTGGCCGGATCCGGCACCGCGCCGCCCCGATCCGTCCGTTCCCCAGCCTCCCCGCCGCCTTCGGGCCTCGCCATCGCCTCGCCGCCGTCGCCGCCATGACCTAGCTCGGGAGCGAGCAGAGGAGCCGCTCGCTTCCCTGCGCGTTGACCTCGGCCCCGTGGGCCACGGCCCAACTCCCTCCAGGCCAGCCCCCCCCCCCCCGCTTGGGCCTCCTCCTCTCCAGCCGGGCCAAGAGCCCATGGGTGAGCGCCCCTCCAGCCCCTCCCCTGTGCACTGCTGGCCCAGCCAGATTCGGCCCAGAGTAGTTTTTCTTCCGTTCTGCGAATTTGCTATTTATCCAGGGAATTACAGATTTACAGAAACCCCCCTAGATTTCATGCATATAATAACTCCACAACTGTGCATCGGATTAAAATAATTTATATATGTAAAATGATCCAAAAATTGTGTAGATTAATAATATGTCACTTTCATCCATGTTTAAAATGTTTAACATGTTGTTTGTGTTTATTTTGCATTATGCCATGTTAAAATGCTTTAATTCATAACTAAATAACCGTAGCTCCAAATTAATTAAACTTTATATGTAAATGGGGTGGAAAAATGCCTAGTTTAACATGGTCCACTTTATGTTGCTGTTTAACAACAATAAAATTGTGTTTAGGGCAGAACAGTACCGAATCCATAATTTGCATATGGGATTTTCCGGAATTGTTGTTTGTGGTTTCCGGCCTCATTTAAACTTGCCTAGATAGGTAGTTTCATTATGTTTCACCTCTTGCCATGTTTAATAACATTTAATATTGTTGAGTATCTTATAACGAGATCAAACTAAATAATTGCATGTGGTGTTTTGTCAATATGCAACTCCTTGCATATTGAGCTCCACTTAATTTGTAGTATTGTTTGTGCACTTTGCCATGCCATGCCTCATTAAACCGGACATGCATCATACTTGTTTGTGCATCATGCCATGTTTATGCTTGTGCATTTACCATGTTGTTTGTTTCTTTTCGGTGTTGCTTCTTAGTTCCAGTAATGTTGCGATTGTGAGGATTCGTTCGACTACTCCCGTTCGTCTTCTTCATGGACTCGTTCTTCTTCCTTGCGGGATCTCAGGCAAGATGACCGCTACCCTGGATCTCACTACTATCATTGCTATGCTAGTTGCTTCGTTCTATCGCTTTGCTGTGCTACCTATCATCTGTTTGTCGAGCCATCCCATGTTGCCATGAACCTCTAACCTTTGACACC
Source organism: Triticum aestivum (assembly GCF_018294505.1). Lineage (NCBI taxonomy): Eukaryota > Viridiplantae > Streptophyta > Magnoliopsida > Poales > Poaceae > Triticum > Triticum aestivum. The sequence goes on from NC_057813.1 coordinate 165,978,865, forward strand.
TTTCCTAGCAAACCGTTGCTTGGCTATGTTACCGCTTTGCTCAGCCCTCTTATAGCGTTGCTAGTTGCAGGTGAAATTGAAGATTTCTCCATGGTGGACAGGGTTATGTTGGGATATCACAATATCTCTTATATTATTAATGCATCTATATACTTGGTAAATGGTGAAAGGCTCGGCCTTATGCCTGGTGTTTTGTTCCACTCTTGCCGCCCTAGTTTCCGTCATACCGGTGTTATGTTCCCGGATTTTGCGTTCCTTACGCGGTCGGGTGATTTATGGGACCCCCTTGACAGTTCGCTTTGAATAAAACTCCTCCAGCAAGGCCCAACCTTGGTTTTACCATTTGCCTCACCACCACCTATATTTCCCTTGGGAGTAATTAACCCAAGGGTCATCTTTATTACAGCCCCCCGGGCCAATGCTTGTCTAAGTGTTGGTCCAACCTAGAGCACCGTGCGGGACCATTCCTTGGCAACTTGGTTCGTCGATTCCTGTACGCTTCGCTTATCAGGTGTTGCCCTGAGAACGAGATATGTGCAGCTCCTATCGGGATTGTCGGCGCATCGGGCGGTCTTGCTGGTCTTGTTTTACCATTGTCGAAATGTCTTGTAAACCGGGATTCCGAGTCTGATCGGGTCTTCCTGGGAGAAGGTCTATTCCTTCGTTGATCGCGAGAGCTTGTCATGGGCTAAGTTGGGACACCCCTGCAGGGTATAATCTTTCGAAAGCCGTGCCTGCGGTTATTGGCAGATGGGAATTTGTTAATGTCCGGTTGTAGATAACTTGACACCAGATCCGAATTAAAACGCATCAACCGTGTGTGTAGCCGTGATGGTCTCTTTTCGGCGGAGTCCGGGAAGTGAACACGGTTTCTGGGTTATGTTTGAAGTAAGTAGGAGTTCAGGATCACTTCTTGATCATTGCTAGTTGACGACCGTTCCGCTTGCTCTCTTCTCGCTCTTATTTGCGTATGTTAGCCACCATATATGCTTAGTCGCTGCTGCAACCTCACCACTTTACCCCTTCCTTTCCCTTTAAGCTTTGCTAGTCTTGATACCCATGGTAATGGGATTGCTGAGTCCTCGTGGCTCACAGATTACTACAACAACAGTTGCAGGTACAGGTTATGCGATGATCATGACGCGAGAGCGATGCTTGCTTGCGTTGAGTTCTTCTGCTTCTTCTTCGATCAGGGGATAGGTTCCAGGTCGGCAGCCTGGGCTAGCAGGGTGGATGTCGTTTGAGTTTCTGTTTGTGATTCATCCGCAGTCGGATGATGCTCTTATGTATTGTGATATTGTATTCATGTGGCATTGTATGCCTTATGTATGTATACCCATCTATTATGTAATGTTGATGTAATGATATCCACCTTGCAAAAGCGTTTCAATATGCGGGTCTATCCTTGGTGGGACCTTCGAGTTCCTTTTGGATAGGATCGCATATTGGGCGTGACATACTTCCCCCAAAGGGAAGGAATTTCGGTAACACATCCTCGTATCCACCAGCTTTACTTGTGGTTATCTCTTTCCTTTATTTTGTGCAAGCTATTATTGTGTTTTATCATTTGCTTGCACTTGTTGTTGTTGTTGTTTGCATCATATAGGTTATTTACCTAGTTGCACATTTAGACACCTATGTGTTATTTAATCTAGTCAAGCATATCGATCATTTCAACCGGGATTAGGGAGTTGAGGGTGCCGATTTCCAGGATTTGATGGTCGGGGTTTAAAAACGACCACGCGTACGAGTTCAAGGTTTAAAACAGACTTTACCCCGGGCGGAGCACTCTACTGACCGGCTCGAGTCTTTGCAAAGGGAGAGTAGTCTCCGTCGACGTTCTGTTCGGCAGGGGGAGCGACATACATACGAACACACCCAACATCAGAGAAGACCAAAACGTGCCAAACGGAAATGTAGTCTGCCATGAGATTTTTCTTTGTGCGGAAAAGGTGTGAACTGACCAGAGAAAGAGAAGCCAATGGCGACAAAATCGTCCGGTAGAGCGGCGTTGCTGCCGTGGCCGTGCCCGCGCATTTACTCCGGTGGCCAACTCGGGGCCGGCCGGCGTACCCACACAGAGCGCCGCGCCCAACGGACACGCAGCTTCCCGAGAAGATACGATGCGATACGGTACGAGCACGACGACGACGACCGCCGGCGCCGTGCCCCTTCGTCCGTCCTTGGTACTAGCACCTGACGAAACCGGCCGTTACGTCGGTTTCTGAGCGCCACGATAAGTTCATTTCCTCTCGGGATCTCCACATACATACCATAGGAGTGCGATGGTGCTTTGATGCGCGTGATCTTGCGTACATGGCCACTGATGATTCTGATCATATATTATTCCAGATATAAGAAACTGCAAAGTAACACGACCTCTGCCTTTTGTTCGAGAGAGCAAAGAATCCGGTTCGCCATTCCGTGCATGCGCCCTAACGCACGACATCTACCCCAGACTGAAGATTATTCAGCCAGCTCGCGCGTACCCAGATAAATGTTCAAACGACGCACGTTTTGGCGGAGAGATGCATAAAGGTGAGCACGTAATACTAGTTTTTGTCGTTTGTTTTCACCTAACCGGATGGGCCATGGCGGGACTGTCGAGTTTGGGGATTGACGGCCATCATTCCCAAACATTCTGCTGGTCTTTCCTGCTGCTGCTATAGGCTGCTATATATATATATATACTAGTATGTGATACGAATTTTGACTTGAAATGTTGACAAAATCACAAAAGGCCACACCCGAATCTACCTTTTTTCCAAGTGCTCCGGTTCGCACGTTCAGCTTGACTAAACTGTCACCTGACTGGAATTGTTCGGCCAGCTGAATCAACATGCTTTGACTGGAATAGTGTATGAGCAATGAGCTGGGAGGAGTTGATTCTGTTTCCCTGCAAATATGCTGGTTCAGTAAACTTGAGAAGCACTCGTCTCCACCACCACCACCACCGAGGATCCAAACGACAGTTCGCAAGAGAAAAGACATCCGGCTGCATTGGACGCTTCCATTCCTGAACGGCGATGTCGTGTAATTACTCAGCTTTACAAGCCTCCCAAGCGGGGCCTCTAGCGTAATAACACAATTTGGTCTCCGATGCCAAGAGGTCTGACATTAAACCATGTCAAAGTCTCAAATGACATCACCGCAGCTCATATCGTCAGTGGAAGCCGTACACAGGCGGTCCATAGAGAACCGGATGCCCCAACTTTTGCCCAAAGGGCTTTCGACTTATCTGCGGTGACGCTCATCCGCTGTAGTCTCTCTCTCTCTCTCTCTCTCTCTCTCTCTCTCTCTCTCTCTCTCTCTCTCTCTCTCTCTCTCTCTCTCTCTCTCTTTGAAACATCCGCTGTAGTCTTTGGAAGCAGAGGAAGAGGAACGCCACTGTCCGGCAAACTGCAGCAGCAGCAGCAGTTTCCTGATGCTAAATTGCTAATATGATCATATCAATTTCCGAGGAGCCGTAGTATCCTACCCCCTATTTAAAAAATGGCAGACAATTTGCGTGCTCAGGAAAAAGAACATCACCTCTGACGGCTGATCCTGGATTCTTTTGGTGCCGCCGCAATTTGCAATGCTACGCTGATCGACTTGCGCGTTTTAGTCGGCTCACACAAAATCGAAAGTGATGGGCGTTTAGCGATATGGTACGTGAAAGGGCACGTAGGTTAAATTACTTCGGGGTCAACCAGGAAGAAATGCGGGAGAGGTTATCTTGTGAGGTTAATGCCGCGTGATCATCGTCTTGACGCCTTCTCGCTCTTCACAAATCACAAGAGCCGTAAACTGGAGCTCGGGTGCGTACGTGAACGCAGACGAATCAGGTGAAATGAATTATTGCGTTTTATGTTCTCCCTGTCCACATCCACTGACGGACGAGCCAGGTTGCCATGCCAAAGGTCAGCCGCCATCTTCATCACCGTATTGCAGAAAATATATGGAAAACTAAGATCATTAGTCAGACATTACATAATTAGTAGTGCATAAGTATTTCAAGCGTAGAATATTGCATCGGGTATACAAGATCACAGAGGATACTGTGGATCACAGTACACGGAAACTCCATGGAAGAATATCAATTTAGACTCCTGGGATGTGGTGGTGAATCTGGAGCTCGAGCAGAAAGTTTCAATTTCTCTTGCGAGAGGAAGGAAGATGGATAGCATCCCGTTGGATTAGATCACGCCGATTAGCAGCAATAAGTAGACAAATCTCTTTCCAACCCACTTGTTTGACTTCCGCGCGGCGCCACCACCACCCAGACCCGAGGCCCCCCCGCCGCCTATATATGCCGCCAAACCCGACGGCCACCACCCCAGAGCAGTAAACTCCGCTACAGCACACACAAACCAGAGACCACACAGGCAGCCAAGGAACGTGAGATCGGCCGGACGGAGATGGGCGCGAGCCTCCTGCAGGCGGTGGCGGCGCTGGTGAGCACGTGCACGCGGCGGCTGCAGCGGGCGGCGAGGAGGATGGGCGCCGGCAACGGCAACGGCAAGCCGGCCGTGGCGCCGTGGAGGAAGGCCTTCTCGCTGCCGACGGGCAAGGGGAAGGCGGCGGGGCGGGAGGAGGAAGAGGGCGGGCTGTGGAGGAAGGAGATACTCATGGGCGAGCGCTGCCAGCCGCTGGAGTTCTCCGGGGTCATCTACTACGACGCCGACGGACACCGCCTCGCGCAGCCGCCCCGGTCGCCCATGCGCAGCCCGCTCCCGGCGTCCTTTAAGCTCGCTGCCAACGCCGGCGTCTGCTAGCCAGCGTCCGTGCGGAGGCACTCCTCCTCCTCCTCGTCCTTCCTTGGGCCGCGGCTTGAGCCGAGCAGAGCGGAAAGATGGCGAAGCTTGCTCTGTGTTTTGTCCGGTGAGAGAGGCAGAGTATTCGTGTATATGTTGCTTCTTCTTAGTGCTCTGTTTGCTTTTCTTTTTTCATTAATGGTCTTGTAATGATAGGAATTATAAACTATACTTTCCTGCAAAATTTGGTGTTGTCTGAGCAAACCTGCTTGTGGGAGTTGATCATCTAGGCAAGTTATTCTCCTTTAGAAATCCTCATGATTTATGTGCTAGATTTTTTTTTGACCAAAATGATTTATGTGCTAGATTGATCAGCGCAGCGTGAATGTTAAGACTATTTTCGCTTTAATTCTACCTATAAGCCAGGTCACATGAGTCCAAACGCCTATTTGTTCAACGAACCGTGCCGTAAATATTGCACCGTTTCCTTGTGTGCTCATTTCGTTCTGCCTGTTATATGCCTCTCTCTTTTTGCGGGATAATAATAATTTGTAGTCTTACTCAAGTATCACGGTTACAATCATTTTGGTGTCTCACCCATGTCATGACATGGGTTTTTAAGAACGGTATGTAGCCATTAGAAGGGATTTTAAGAACCTGTGTACATCGGAACCTACTTCATAAAACTTAGCCAAAAAGACATGCAAGTTCTGCAAAATACGACAAAAGATCACACACACACACACACACACACACACACAATAATTAATAAATGAGAAACTTAAGATGTATCATTTTCAAAAAGAAAACCATCCAGGTCAGAAATGGTCATATTACTTAACGAGTTAAATACACTACAGGTGCCCTAACTTGTCCGGCGCGATCAGTTTGGTGCCTAAACTTGAAAAATACACAAAAGTGGTGGAGTAACTTGTCTAGGCATTCAAATACGGTGCCTCTAGAGGTATGCCGCCGTATCAAGTGCCCGTGGGGCATGTCAGCGTGTCGCTTGGCCACATGTCCGTGGCTGCGGGCGTGTTGTGAACTGTGCGTGTAGTTTTTTTACAGAAATGCCCCTGGATTTTAGTTAATTCTTGGAAAAAATCGTTACGCATGCTGGACGCAAGCTGTTTTTTTTATGGAAACGCGTTTGTACTTTAATTAATTCTCACAAAAATATAAACACAAGCTGGCATGAAGAGAATTCAAACCACAGACATCCTGGTTGCCTAACAAACAAGTGGACCGAGAGGCCACACTTTGGTTTACATTTAACTGCTAGCTAGCAACTTATATGCACGATTCCGCGTATTGCTTTGCACATATTTTTTGAGTGAAGTTTCTGTTTAATTTTCATGATACATAAATTTTCCTATATGGAAAAATAAAATAATTATCAATCTGCAATTATTGTTTATTTTATATCTTTACTCTATTTTCATTATTGTGTACCTTGAAGAGATAAACATGAAATTTTTCTAAAATTTATGTGGACATAAAAAGTTGAACGTATATGAAAAATTATTGTGTAAATTTATGCATCTTCATTGAGGACCATAAGCACGAACAATTACTGTGTATCTTCATTCTACTTTTAAAATACACAATTATTGAAAATTGAAAATATTGTATTTTAAAAACTGTTCAACGTGTATTAAATATTATTGTGTGACAATAATAAATTCCAGAAATGTACTAACATGAGCGTGTTTGTAGAAATTTAAGAATAATATTACACAATATTTTTTAATAGGCATTCAATATTTTCAGAAAACACGGTGAACATTTTTTAAAATAATATGAAAATGAAAAATGAACATGAACGTGAACGTGTCTTTCAAAATGTGCTCACCATGTTTTTAATAACTTTCAACTCTTTAATTCCACATCAATTTTAGAGTTTGTGTTTATCTCTTGAAAGTACACTATAATGGAAATAGAATAGAGATACAAATAAACAAAATTATATATTGATAATTATTTTTATTTTTTCACATGGAAAATTTTACGTATCATGAAAACTAAACAGAAACATCACTCGAAGAAAGACAAGATAGTAACTTGGAATAAATAAAAAGAAAATTACTCCAGTAGAAGCATATGCAGAGCGATACGTGCAATCATCTATATAAACTGCTTGCTGATAATTAAGCGCAAACCAGACCGTGGCCGCCTGGTCCGCTCGATTGTCAGGCAACGACATATCCCATGTTCGAAGTCCCTGTACGCTGACTTCCTGGTATTTTTTGCGAGTATTAATTAAAATCAAGGGGTATTTTTTGCGAGAAGTAATTAAAATCCAGGGGCATTCCTGTAAAAAAACAACATGCATAGCTCACAACGCGCGTAGGCAACCACTGACATGTGGCCCCGCGACAGACTGGAATGCCACGCGGGCACTCGATACGGCGGCATACATCCAGAGGCACCGTATTTGAACATCCAGACAAGTTACGACATCACTTTTGTGTATTTTTCAAGTTTAGGCACTAAATTGACCGCATCGGATAAGGTAGGGCACCTGTAGTGTATTTAACTCTTACTTAAACATTGCATGTGCAAGTTTCAACTCAATATGTAGACGAAATTACTTCAAATTGCATGTGTAAGTTTCAACTCAATATGTAGACGAATGGCGAACCAACCTGTGGTTGGATGGTTAGAGGGACTGTGGTATCCCCAGCCCTCTAAGGTTTAAATCCTGGTGCTCACATTTATTTCTGGATTTATTTCAGGATTTCCGATGATGCGCATTCATTGGGAGGAGACGTTCCCGTAGACGGCGATGCGCCTAAGGTGACTTCGTAAATCTCAAGATGATATGCTGGCTCAGTCTTTCAGAGGTGCTCATAGGGGTAGGGTGTGTGTGTGTGTTCATAGGGGTGAGTGTATGCGCGTGTATATGAGCACTTGTGTTTGTACTTATGTTCAAAAAAAATGTAGACGGATGTATTTCTTTGTTTTTTTTGTCACAACTTAGCAATGTATTCTTCGTTAAGTTTTGAAATTGGGTACACCGAACCCATCATCATTATTTTATTTTGTTCTAATAATCATGGAATGTTAGATTGGACATGTTGGTATTCCACACTCTATTGCTTACTGCATTTGTTTGTAAAGAATAAATATTTTTAGAAGGTGCACGAACCTTAGGTTTTCAGGAGCGCCTAGGGGTGCGGGGTATCAGAATTCAGAAGTTTGCAGTATACACCTTCTATCCTAGTTCTCATTTTCAATTGCCTTGCAGGAGTCAGCCTAGGGAACTGGTCAATTGTGTGCTACACAAAAGATGCACTTCCAAGTGTTGAAAGATCAACAACAAAACATGCACACGGTCAAATGGTTATACGCTTGCAAATTCTCGTAAGAAAATGTCAAATGATGTGCTGCACCAACAAATGACTATAGATTAATATAAAATACATACATGTGCAAACACTGCTAGAGCAAGCGGCAAAGGGGACAGATTAACCAAACTAACCTTGTAGCAATACTTACTTTTGTTTTTTAGAATTGTAGCTATATTTACAAGTGGATCAGTTTTGCAATTGGTGAATTGTGTTGTGCTCATAAAAGTAGTGAATGATGGGTCAAACAAACACTAAAATAGGCAAACTGTTGTTGGGCAAATGAAATTATCATGATCCACGATGCCATTCAAAACCCATAACAAACAATATACTATAAATAAATGTTATTAGAAGACTAAGAAAATCATGTATATGCAATTAAAAAAAATCATGTATGTGCAATTATGGAATTGTTTGCAGCTACATGCAAAATGTTTTTTCCTATAGTAATTAATATTTTATATATATTTGAAATCCACATATTATTACATTTCCCAAAAAGATGGAACTTTGAGGTATATATTTTTCAACATGAAAGCATATGCTTCTAGGGCCAATTTTTCAGTGTGGATTTTTGGAACATGGGTGTAGGCGCACCCGATTAAGAAAAATTAGTGAAAATATTTAAAAAGTGAAACATTTTTGCGATAAACATGGTCTCGCATAATACTCACGTTTAAAGTTTCGCGGAAAAAACGAGCTATGTCATATTGTGAGTGGATTTTTTTTTAAAAGTGCAGCTATAAAAATCATGAATAGTGCAGTTTATATAGTATTGATTCTGTTGTATTTTGCTTGGAATACTGAGAGTCATTTTGTCCCGAAACCTTAATCGTGAATGGTATGCTAGACCATGTATGTCGCCAAAAAGTTTTGAAAATATTTGACTATTTATACCTTTTCTTCCAATTCAGGTGCGCCTAGCCCCATGTTCCATTGTGTATTTTCGCATTTTTTTTCTCATTTCCAACTTCCAAGTGTGTTTTACTTCTATACAGCTTCTTGATTAATAAAACATCCCTTTTCTCCGCAAATAAAAAACATAAATAGTGTGCAACTAGGGCCGCCCAGATATAGAGCACATATATCGCCCCCCCTCCCCTCCCCGCCCCTAACCCTAACCGCGTCGCCAGCCGCCCCTCCCCGCTCCTCCCCCGCTTCGCCGCCGCCGGAGGGGACACCGGCGAAGCCCGCGTGGTCCCCAGGGAAGGTTGCGGCGGGGCGTACTCGCCGTTCTCGCGCAGATCTCGCGGCGGCCGATGGCGATCTCACGGAGGCCGGTGGCGCGCAGTGGTGTTCCGCCGGGGGCTGGCGCCTGCTGCCCGTGAGGCGGCGTCCCTCACGGCGGCGGGGCTGCCCTGAACGATGCTTGGTGGTGGCCACGTGGCGGCGCACGGGTGGGTCGGATCTGGGCTTCCGGTCTGCGTCCTCGTCGTGGCAGCGCTTGCCGTTGCCCTCGACAACGAGGCGTGGTCCGGGATGGGCCTAGCGCCGGTGGTGCTGGCCAGGACGCACGCTGGCAACGCCCTACTTCATCTCGCGTCGTCTCGTTGTCCAATGGTGATGGTCATCTTCGTCGTCAAAGATGGCCGGCCAGAGGCTTGGTGATCGGATCTCGAGATCTATCATCAAGTCCCGGCTGCGAGTTGGGGAGACATGGTTGTCGCTGAAAACCGAGCCGTTGACAGGCGATGGTGGCGTTCTACGCCGTTACCTTGATGGAGGCATTGTCGTCTAACTACTGTCGACCCACTCGTGCTGCTCTGGGGGGAACCCTAGGATCTGGTGTTCCAGATCGGACAATGGCGGCACTGCGGTGTCGTTTCTCTCTTGGGAGCATCGTTTGTGGAGCAGCGCTGGAAGTCAGAGGCAGGAGGTGGAGCGGCTTCGTCTTGCACGGAGCTTCGGTGGAGATGTCAAGTCATGCCTGACTGACAGGTGCTAGCTTTGTCATGCCTGGTCGGCAGGTGCTACGCACGACAGATCTTCCAAAGACTTCAAACTGTGTCGGCTGGTGGTACTTGGCAGCATGGTGCTGAGGTGTATCAGTGGCGACCGTGACGTGCACAGCTGTTTGCGCCCAGGGAGGAGGTGCCGTTGGGCACCGCGGTGGCGTCGACGATAGCTAGACCGACCAAGGTTGATGCATCAGTACAGTTCTGAAGATGGAGCGGTGGCAGTTGGCGGCGGCGGCCTCTGGCAGGCGTCCTGGATGGGTCCTCAGGTCTTAGATGTTAGGTTTGGCTGCGATGTCTGTTTGGTATTAGGCCCAGGCTATTTGCGCCCCTTCATCAACTGGATAGGTGTAGCGACAGTTTGTTGCTTAGACGACGGCTTTAGCCTTACTATGGTATTATTTTGTAAGGTCTTGTAAGAATAATTAATAAAGTGGTCGTATGCATCGTCCAGATGTAGAGACCGGGGGTCATCCTCCTTTTTTAAAAAAGAGTCGTGCAACTATAGAGAGAGTGAACTGAGATCACTTTTTAAACTTCTTATAATCTGCAGGTGTTAAGGAACTTGGTGGACACAAAACTGGCCAGCTTATGGCGTACAAGTTAACACTATAGCTTTGCTTTACCATTAGAGATCTCAGCCCCAAAAAGGAGTAGAGGACACGCAGAGCGACATCTAGGACAGAATTAAATTATTATCTTTGGCAAAGTCTAGGACAGATGAGTACTACGTGCATTTGTCAGGCCAAGGAACTGCTTAGCTTAAACGGGAAGAACCGAAGAAGTCCCCCATATAGAGGGGAGAAAATCCGGCCAAAGTACTCGTGGACAAGGCTTGATTGTGTGCAAGCGATGAGTGGAGTGCTACCTTTGGCACGAGATGCTTCGCCAATTTCCCCCTGGCCTTTTTTTCCATTGTCCCGTCATCTGACCAATCTGATAAAGATCTAGGAGTATTTGTCAAAAAAGGAACAAAAAAACTGATAAATATCTTGTTTGGCCGAACGATAATCGGGTGCGCGTCGTATGTGCGAGCCACACACGAAAACATGGGTGGATTGCCACTTGGGAGGCGTTTTGCTTGGGCTGGAGCAATCGATGGGGGAACACGGCAAACGGAAGGGGCATGCACACGGAGCACCCACCGGCCGCCAGGTCCACGCGTGAGTGAGTGGTTGTTACGCTTCTAGTGGCCTTTCCAGGTAGATCCATTGGGCTCACACGTACTCGCACGGTAGGTTTATGGAGGGGTTCATCGTAGAGTAGTTCATTTTACAAATGTTGCCGTGATCTACATCCGAAAGGGATGTCTCTGATCATCTGGACCGTTGATGTGTGTAGCCAGGTATAAACAGACTGCTGAAAACCAACGATGCAGAGTGGTGCGAGCCGCGTGGCTTTGGGCCACCCAGCCCACATGCACATGCACCCACAATTTCTCAAAAATGATGCCTGTGCCACCACCAGAACACTCGAACCTCGACGGACAATGCAATGGCGTCATCGGCAAGATCTGCTTCATTGGCGCGTATGATTGCACCCGATTGTTATGGTGGACCCGTCTCGCGAGGGGGGCTGTCAGAGGGTGAGGGTGGGAGAAAGGGGAAAGGGAGGTGGGCATTGAGTGAGCAGCCCACCCGATATTTCCGGCTCGCTAATGAGTGTTCGGAGCTCGCATCCTGCGCCATGCCTCCTCCGCTTCTGCCTGCCTGCGTGTGACGAACCCAACTGCGGTAGATAGGTTCATGTGCCGTGTCCTTTTTCTCTCAGAGGGATGAGCGCACGGGTGCTTCAATGCTACTTGTGTTGTGGGCCTTGTGGCCTGTGGGTAACGTCGTGCGGCTGATTCAGCCCCATTGTCGCCGCCATGAGAGGTTTTATCCTCGTCCACTTCCATCCGTTTGGAACTCACTAGTACATACCCCAGTGACGATCTGAACACAGTTCGTCAAAATTATTATAGGGAATAGAATGGCACAGATTCGTCAATACGTGCAATCCTGCCCAGCTGAGAGTGCATCGTCGCAAAATGGAGCCCCCAAAATTTCTCTAGAGTCGCAGCCTCCAAGACCATTAGAATTGGAACAACAAAAAACTGGCATTGCCCATGAGACAGCCATAAGCAAGTCGCTAATAAACATCAAAGGAAAGATGGGCCTAGCAGATACTGACATTCCATTCTGGCGAGGCATGTACTTGTAACTGACACAGTCGAAGCGATGGCGACATGAACATACTTTTTTTTTACAGGAAGTTGAGACTTGCACCAAATAAAATGGCAGATTTTTGTGTGCAGGCTCAATCAGCTGGGACTCGCCATCTTCTCACAGCCCTCTCGAGTACCTCAGCACGTTCATGCACGCGCGCTGCTTCCTGCTCCACCCAGGACCTGATACAAAAAAAAAAAACTAGCGTCATATATGGATATCCAGGATGGTGAGTCCGGACAAAAGAGCTAACTTGCATACGATTCAGACAGATGATCTTGACCACTCCTTTGACATCAATAGAATAATAGATTCTACATAATTTTCATTCAGTACAGGACAGGTTATTTTCCGCTTATTATACTTTTGCAGATGAACAGGTTTAACAATATGCAAAGTTCACACTATAGGATAAAGCACCTTTTCCTGAACTAGAGCATGTGCACGTAAATTTTCAGTGCCCACTCTGACATAAGATGACAAACTAATGTTTCTTTGGTACTTCCTCCGTCCCATAATATAAGAACGTTTTTGATACTAGTGTAGTGTTAAAACGTTCTTATATTTTGGGACAGAGGGAGTACCATATAAATATAAAACCACGGTGCAGGGTCTGCAGGTGCTATGTATCAGAACCATATACTCATAACCAAAAGTGAAGGCTGTATAATGACATACCTTAGCATAGTAAGAGCTTCCTTCTCAGCTTCAAGATATGATTTAGCTTCTGTGACAGCTTGGTGCTTGCTGCTCATATCAGAGGACAACTTTTCCAGATTTTCTTCATCAGCCATGATCTCTAGACTCTGAGTGGCTAGTCTATCATACATGCCGTCAACTTCTGACCTTAAACATACGAGTTCCTGATTCTGACGCTCTAAAGCTGATTTTTCTTTTAGCAAGTCTGCAATTTCCTTTTCTTGATCCATCCTCTCATTTGCAAGCTCGTGCAGAACATCTTGAAGATGCTTCTCAACTTCAAACCCACGGTCTTGCTCCTTTTTCATCTTGTCTTCCCAATATTGTTTTATATCCCCTCTATTAATTAACTCTTCCATCATTTCACCCATAGCAGAAAGCCGGGACTGATTTTCTACTTCAAGTCTATTTAGTTCATCGCGTACTACTTCTTCCATTCTACCACTGGTCAGTGCAGCAGCCGCTTGCGCCTTTGTTACAGGCTTATGATGTTGAAGGCGCCTGGTGTTTCCTATCAAATACAGTGATAGCACAAGTTAGTGATCTTAGCTGATCCACTTACTGATGTTGGCAACAATATGAATCGCAAAATGACACTAGAGAGGAATATCTAGTACGAGCAACAGTTCTTGTACTGGTGCATTCATACAGAAAATAGTCAGCTAAGGTCATGCTTGTCCATAACTCCACAACTTTTTGTAACAGTTGTTAAACCAAAAACAAAGATATCATCATAAAATCAAGGACCAGGACAAATATGCAGTTCAAGTAATCCACAGGCTGCAATGGCCTAATTTGGCACACTTAATGTCTTCCCCAGAACATTGCAAACCACTTAACATTCCCAAAAGTTAAAGTTAGATCCCTCTAATATAGATTCATACATTGAACAGGCAAACAAGACAGAGAAGCTTTGAGTGGGACAAGCATATATAGGGCAAAGTTGCCCAAATTTATAAGTTTCAACTAGCCCTAGATTCTTTACTCGATAACACGAGCTCCATCCATATTGTTTACATAGAAACAACCCAGTTCAATCTCGGTTCAGGACAAACAGACCATGCTGAGCGAAGAGCACTTTCGTTATTACTGTAAATGATGGATAGCAGAATCCACAACCAATTATTTTAAAGGAACTTTACCATAACAAACTTACTCTTTTCTTTGCAAAGTGTTACAGGGAGTTCGTACAGTACAGAGAAGAAGAAAACCTAAAGGGTGAGACGCTCAGGGGTCTACTAGGTAATATCATATGGACAAAACAATAAGCAGTGAGGTTTTCCCAGCAGCTGAGAAGTTACACTGCCATGGGACTTATTGTGTAGAGGGTAAACATAGGTGGTGGTTGGACGAGAACATGGGGATTAGTCTAGTGGTCTGCCATTGTGGAGTGCAGGTGCAAGATGGTCGGGGTTCTTGGAGGTAAGCCTCCATTTTAAATAGTTTATAGATTGACTGTCTATTTGTCTTCCCTGTACATCCCCTCTCTTTACAATAGAGTCAATCCTCTAGTAATATTGAAATAGAACCCCACCCTAGTATGAACTCAAGAGACTTCCAATTTGGTGTCCCCTGATATGGAACGAACAGACCCTGCAACCAATTAGTGCCAAACTCTAATCTGGTGCTAAGTGACTGACTCTGAAACCAAGTTGATGGAAATAGAATCTGATGCTAAGATGAACTCAAGAGACTTCCAATCAGGTGTCTCTCCAGACTACCAAACAAACTGAACCTGCAACAAATTAGGTGCCAATCCTAGTCTGGTACCAATTGACTGAGTTCGAGACCAAGTCAACAGATGTAAGGGCCCTGCCTGTGCTGCTGCGTGCACAGGCATATAGCCTTGTGGGTGTGCCTGCTGTAGTACTTCTGCTACATGATACATACAACTTAAGAATAAAAAACAACATAGCTTATGCATGAGCTCAATAGTAGCAAAAATAAGCCAAACAACTGAAAGAGAGACCGCAGAGATGCATGGCTACACTGAAACAAAGCACATGTAAAAACAAGTTGAAACACACCATTAGCATATGGCAAAGTAAAAAGAGCTCCCAGTCACTAAAACAAGAAATCATCAAAATGACAAAGAAAATTGTAGTCTTGGTAAGCCTATTACTCTTAGTAATGCAATTTATAGAAAATCATAGCCTTGCAACCAATTGACGGCATATATAAATAAATTATTAGCAAATCATACCAAAAACTTTGCTGACGATGCTGTGGTCACCGCCAAACAAGTCCATAAATACGGACGCTGTTACATCTGGCCAAGCGCTCAAATCCAACGTATGAACATTTTTACTCAGCATCTGGACTGTAACCAGAGTCAGGATTCACGGAAGAATGAAACTAGAGAATAGAAACACTGTAGTAGAGCATAAAAAGATCAGAAGATATATGTACCTTTTGGTCTAATTCTGATGCAAATGGATACTCCACTAGTAGTTTCCAGTTAACAAGATCAAAACGTGACAGATAACTACATCAGCAACAAGGAATACATTTTATTAGAACATTTCAGTTATCACCATTAAGGGGAAACTACATATTCCATATGTTAGTACCTTTCAGGTAGGAAGTGGGAATTTCTGTTGGCACTTTGAGAGCCATTTGCCGATGTTCCAAAGAAGCTTGATAGCTTGCTAGGCACAATGCCAGATTCTCCTAAAGCTTTTCACCATCAAAACAATGATTAGATTATCAGCATCTGAAAATCCAACTAAAAATATTTTGTTTCACAACAGAAGGCGTAGGCTCAGAAATCAAAAGAGCATCACTTCACATTGCATGGCCAAAGTAGTGTGGAAGGAAAGACCATCTATTTGTTCGTTACTAGGTTCAACACGAAATCATACATAAGCACTACGAAAGTTTGGCATGTGCATTGCCAAGACTTGCTTGACCGGCATTGGTTTGGCTAGGTGGATATGAAGCCTATCTTTGAGATGTAAGGACTTACTACACAAAGCTTTAGGTCATTCAATGCAAATAGAAACTTACACTGAATATACAAGAAATCCGGGTCATCAAAATTTACATCATCGAACGCACTTTCGACTGAACCAGAAGTTATTAGATTCGGTATAATCCTGTGCATCCTTTTTCTGCAAGACAGTGATAAATAAGGCAATATTAAAATGGCATGCAAAGCTCAGATGCTTTGTAAATACTGCATTGCTTCATTACCTCTCTAATTTTGAGCATAATTTAACAAACCATCTTGCAAATTCCCTCCTAGTACAAAAGTCACCAGGGCTAGCATCATTCTCAATTATCTGAGGCACAGAAGGTGATGAAACATTGTAAGAACTAATGTTGCTTTAAATAACTGGGTTTTTCTTAGAAGACAATTAGGCTGAAAGGGATTGACAAGTCACTCATAAAATACACAGCACGTCGTGTAAACTACATAAACACTTAAATTTCAAACATAGTAGGAGTGTAATTTAAAATCTTATGATATTTAGATAAGTATTTTTTTAGATGAATGATATTTAGACAAGTATATGAACTAGGTGATCAAGATAATTTTCTTTGTTTAATCAATTGTTAGGTGATACTGCACAACAACACACAAAATTAATATGCAAAGAAGATAGAGAATCCAAGTGAAAAATAACAAGGAAGATTTTTCATATCAGGTACCATACTGAAACCTAAATTAAGATGCAAAGTTGTAAATATGTACACACCTGTAGCTTCTTCAGTATGGACAAAGCTTCCTCATGCATGGGATCTACAGGGACTGTAAAAGAAATACGGACACCACCAGCTGGTATGTGGTTTTGGCTTGAATCATCAGGTGATGTGGCATTCCTCTCATCAACATTCACCCTCGAAACATCAATTGTACCCAGCTCTCTGACGCTTGCATCATCTTCAGGAATTTCTGTGGAGTCCGCCACTGAAAGCTTCTCTTGAACATAATGCAATGGGGCACCGATAAGTTGCTGTAAACCTGAAAAGCGGTGTTCAAATTGTTTATCTAGTCCTTCCATAACCCTGAAACGAGCTAACTCTTATCGCGAGGGGAGGGGGGGTAGCATCGCTGCCATCGTAAACACATCAGACGTGAAGCTAATCTATAGCAGGTTAGCAGAGATTAAAGTTGTACAAGAGTAGACAGTTCCCAACAACCAAACAATTCAAATGATTATCACAAGCTCCAACTCTACCTTTCCATTTTGAACAGCATGAAGCTGGTGAGAATAGTAAAGGTACTTGGCAGCTTGGGTAACATAGGTTCAAACAAATTTTACAATGCTCTGCTGTACTTCCTCTATCCTCTTACAACTTTCAGGGACTAGTATTTATGTTGTTGGGGCTAAAATGGGGACGAACTTACACTTCCTCGAGGATGGAGAGCGCCAAGTGATCCCAGCCAAAGCGATCGCTGCCGAAGCACCCAACCCGACCACAATAGCTTTCCCGAACCCTGCAAATGCAATCCCCACGGGTCACAGCGGAACAACAAAATATCCTCTCAAAGGTACAATCTCTCCGCGTCCCGTACTCAGCGAGCAGCGTACTCAGTCAGAGATCTACCTGCCCTCCCCTTTTCCGCCGGCTGCTCGGGGAGCCACCAGCCGCCAAGCCCGTCGTCCGAGTTGCCGCCGCCGGCTGGGACCCAGCTAGCAGACACCTTCGCGGCCGCGCGGCGGCGGAGCTGCGGAAGGAGAGGAGCGTGGTGCCGCGGTGGCGGCGGGGGCGGGGTGAGGCGGAGCGTGTAGGTCGTGGCGGTGGCCATGCCGCGGCGCGACCGAGGGCTAGGGTTTTTATGCCGCCGGCCTCATCGTACGGCGTCCATTTTGGGTCTAGTGCATAGCAACAACGGAGGAGTCGGTTTTTCTTTATCGAGGGAATTGATAATTTATTTGTCTCTGAGCCTTGATTTGATTTGAACAAAATAAAAGGGCCCACCCTGTTGAAATAGGGGATGATTAGATTAAGAAGGAAAAAGAAGAAAAACAATGAAATGGGAGTACGGATGGGAGCATGGGCAGGGAGCAGGCAAGTCAACTAGCAATTTTAATGAGGTGGCATAGAACTAAATGAAGAAAGACCGTATCATAATAAATGATATGCTAGTATGTGTCATGCATGGCAATAAATATAATAATATATGATACTAATGTATTAGGGAGGTAGTATCATACATTATGATACTTCCCATTACGACCAGCTTGAAGGCGACTCGCAAAGCATGCTTTTTTTTTAACTGTCGATCTATTCATTTCCAATCATGGAAGTACAATGAATATCAGAAATAATAAAAATTACGTCCAGATTCATAAACCATCTAGAGACGACTACAAACACTGAAGCGAGCCGAAGGTGCACCGTCGTTATCGCCCCTCCCTCGTCAGAGCCGTGCACAACTTGTTGTAGTAGACAGTTGAGAAGTCGTCGTGCTAAGGCCCCATAGGACCAACGCACCAGAACAGCAACCGCCGCCGATGAAGAGAAGCTTAGATCGAAAGAATCCAACCTGAAGACACATGAATGAAGACGAATAAAGACGGGTGCCAGTTCGCTAAGGAAGTAATGCTTCGATGTCTGTCTTACGGGTGCGGGGGGTGCAGGAGCAGCTGGTGCCCGATCTGGAGGTCGGGTGGGGCTTAGACGGATGGCCATGGGCGGTGCCAAGCACGACGGTGGTGGGAGGTGAGGAGAGGGCAGGGTGCTGGATGTAGGGGCTGGGCCGGTGGTCATTGGCGGTTCAAGGAAGATCGTGAATAGTGCCAGGCGGAAGCTAGAAGAAGGCCATGTGCTCATTCTTTGTAGATCATATAGTACAGAAAAAATTGACTGGCCAATTTTCCCAATCGACTGACATGTATCTAGTCCCTATTATTATCATGAGGACCACATTTGGTGGTTTGCTAAAGGATTATGTGCACTACCTAACCCATCAAGATAAAAATCCATGTGCTCATATTTCAAAAGCTTAGAAACTAATTTTGTGTTCCATGCATATGGTTCGTCATTGGTATGCACAATCAATATATATTCTAAAGCTATCATCTATCTACCATCATTTATTATTGAGCTACATACTATCTGCTACTATTATAATTTACTAGCGCACACTAATATGTCTCGAAGGTATTCATAATTTTGACTGTTTCATGTTATTATATTATCATGTTTATATACTTTTAGCAATTTATATTATTTTTCTGGACTAACCTATTAAATTAGTGCCTAGTGTCAGTTCATGTTTTCTGCTTATTATTGGTTTCACATGAAGTCAATATCTACAGAGGTCAAAATCACTTGCCATAATATGTTTTTGGGCAACGAGAAACACACGAAGCTTCAAGAGACCTTGAGCGGAGCTCCAAAGGGCCCACACATCCACCCCGCGTGGCTAAGGAGGCCACGCCACCTGCCCATGTGGCCCCCTTACATCACCTTAGCCCAATTCCACCATCATAAATCCCTATAAATACCAAAACCCTCCAACGTATTTTTAGAAGAATTTTATCGCCGTCACAAGCTCCTGTTCTGCGAAGATCCCATCTGGACACCTGTTTCGGAGCCCTGTCGGAGGGGGAAGCCATTGACGAAGCTATTTTCATCAACCTTGTTGCCTTTATGACCATGTGTGAATAGTTCCCTTAGGACCTATGGGTCCATAGTAGTAGCTAGATGGTTCTCTCTCTTTTTGGATCTTCAATATCATGTTCTCGTGAGCCTTCCCACATGATAAGGATCAATTCGATGTCATCAGTGGTGTGTTTGTCGGGACATGATGAATTGTCACTTTATGATCAAATTGTCCATTGAATTCAATTGAATCTTTTGAGGTTTTGTTGCTGCATAATTAAATAGCTTTGTATGCTCTCCGATCTATCTATCTATCTACTTTGGCCAACACTACTATAGGATGCTGCTAACGCGACACGATAATCAGAGACCCTTCGACGAAACTGTGTGCGGTGCATAAATCGCAAATGGTGGTGTAAGAAAACCGTAAAAAATGATACAAATTGTTTGCTATGGCGGAGACATCAAACATGATTCTGATTAGAGTTGTGTGTGCGATATGTGGCAAATAGTTGATCCATACAAACTATTTGCGATAAGCATAACAATAGAAATGGTCAGCCAGATGAAGGTGTGCGATATAAGACATACAATTCACTTGGATGAACTGTTTGTGATTAGGTAACACGACAGAAATGGTCAACCAGATCATGGTGCGTGCGATAGATGGCATACAGTTCATTTGAATGAACTATTTGCGATGAGCGAAGACAACAGAAACAATCAGCCAGATCAAGGTGTGTGTGATAGACGACATATAGCTCGCTCGGATGAACTGTTTGTTATGGGCAAAACAACAGAAATGGGTTAATTTAACAGTATGTGTGTGATACGCGACAAACAGGTCAATAACTACAAATGTGTGGGAAGACAGATAACAACGCGAACGATTCCTGCTAACAAGTCGTGTGTATTGTGGGCAGATGCAAGCTGGTATATGATTCGTCCAGTTTGCATCATGCTTTTATATCGATATTTATTGCATTATGGGTTGTTATTACACGTTATGTCACAATACTTATGGCTATTCTCTCTTATTTTACAAGGTTTATCATGAAGAGGGAGAATGTCGGCAGCTGGGATTCTGGCTGGAAAAGGAGCAAATATTGGAAACCTATTCTGCACAGCTCCAAAAATCCTAAAACTCCACAGAAGTCACTTTTGGAATTAATAAGAATTATTGAGCGAAGAAAATACCAGAGGGGGCCCACACCCTGGCCAGGAGGGTGCCCCCCTACTGGGCGCGCCCCCTGTCTCCTGGCCCCCCTGGTGGCCCTCCGGTGCCCATCTTCTGCTATATGAAGGCTTTTACCATGGAAAAAAAATCAGAAGCAAGCTTACGGGACGAAACTCCGCCGCCACGAGGCGGGACCTTGGCGGAATCAATCTAGGGCTCCAGCGGAGCTGTTCTGCCGGGGAAACTTCCCTCCGAGAGGGGGAAATCATCACCAACAATCCTCTCATCGGGAGGGGGTCAATCTCCATCAACATCTTCACCAGCACCATCTCCTCTCAAAACCCTAGTTCATCTCTTGTATCCAATCTTGTATCCAAAACCACAAATTGGTACCTGTGGGTTGCTAGTAGTGTTGATTACTCCTTGTAGTTGATGCTAATTGGTTTACTTGGTGGAAGATCATATGTTCAGATCCTTAATGCATATTAATACTCCTCTGATCATGAACATGAATATGCTTTGTGAGTAGTTACGTTTGTTCCTGAGGACATGGGTGAAGTCTTGCTACTAGTAGTCATGTGAATTTGGTATTCGTTTAATATTTTGATGAGATGTATGTTGTCTCTCCTCTAGTGGTGTTATGTGAACGTCGACTACATGACACTTCACCATTATTTGGGCCTAGAGGAAGGCATTGGGGAGTAATAAGTAGATGATGGGTTGCTAGAGTGACCGAAGCTTAAACCCTAGTTTATGCGTTGCTTCGTAAGGGGCTAATTTGGATCCACTAGTTTCATGCTATGGTTAGGTTTACCTTAATACTTCTTTTGTAGTTGCGGATGCTTGCAATAGGGGTTAATCATAAGTGGGATGCTTGTCCAAGAAAGGGCAGTACCCAAGCACCAGTCCACCCACATATCAAATTATCAAAGTACCGAACGCGAATCATATGAGCGTGATGAAAACTAGCTTGACGATAATTCCCATGTGTCCTCGGGAGCGCTTTTCTCATTATAAGAAATTGTCCAGGCTTGTCCTTTGCTACAAAAAGGATTGGGCCACCTTGCTGCACTTTATTTACTTTCATTGCTTGTTACCCGTTACAAATTATCTTATCACGAAACTATCTGTTACCTACAATTTCAGTGCTTGCACAGAATACCTTACTGAGAACCGCTTGTCATTTCCTTCTGCTCCTCGTTGGGTTCGACACTCTTACTTATCGAAAGGACTATGAAGATCCCCTATACTTGTGGGTCATCAAGACTCTTTTCTGGCGCCGTTGCCGGGGAGTGAAGCGCCTTTGGTGAGTGGAACTTGGTAAGGAAACACTTATATAGTGTGCTGAAATTTTCTGTCACTTGTTACTATGGAAACTAATCCTTTGAGGGGCGTGTTCGGGGTATATTCACCCCGACCAGTAGAGCAAAGAGTTGCTCCTCAACCTACTGAACCTACTGAAAATATTTACTTTGAGATTCCTTCGGGTATGATAGAGAAACTGCTAGCTAATCCCTTTGCAGGAGATGGAACATGCATCCCAATTTATACCTTATCTTTATGGATGAAGTTTGTGGATTATTTAAGCTTGCAGGTATACCTGATGATGTTGTTAAGAGGAAGGTCTTCCCTTTATCTTTGAAGGAATATGCATTGACATGGTATAGGCTATCTGATGATACGGGATTTTGGAACTATAAACGATTGAAGTTGGAATTTCACCAGAAGTTCTATCCTATGCATCTTGTTCATCGTGATCGTAATTACATATATAATTTGTGGCCTCGCGAAGGAGAAACCATCGCTCAAGCTTGGGGGAGGCTTAAGTCAATGTTATATTCATGCCCCAATCATGAGCTCTCGAGAGAAATGATTATTCAAAAATTTTATGCTCGGCTTTCTCTCAATGATCGCACCATGCTCGATACTTCATGTGCTGGCTCTTATATGCTGAAGACTACTGAATTCAAGTGGGACTTATTGGAAAGAATTAAACGCAACTCTGAAGATTGGGGTTCCGATGATGGTAAGGAGTCAGGTATGACACCTAAGTTTGACTGTGTTAAATCTTTTATGGATACCGATGCTTTTCGCGGATTTAGCACTAAATATGGACTTGACTCTGACATAGTAGATGCTTTTTGTGAATATTTTGCTACTCACATTGATCTCCCTGAGGAGAAGTGGTTTAAATATAATCCTCCCACTGAAGTAAAAGTAGTTGCACCTATTACAGTTGAAGAAAAGACTATCACTTATAATGATCCTATTGTTCCTACTACTTATGTTGAGAAACCACCTTTCCGTGTTAGGATAAAGGATCATGCTAAAGCTTCAACTGTTGTTCGTAAGAGTAATGCTAGAACTTATACACCCCCCGAGGAAATCAAAGTTGAACCTAGTATTGCTATGGTTAAAGATCTCTTGGATGATAATATAGATGGGCATGTTATTTACTTCTATGGTGAAACTGCTAATATTACTAGACCCAATGCTAAGATACATAGACATGTTGTAGGCATGCCTGTTATTTCTATTAAAATAGGAGATCATTGTTATCATGGCTTATGTGATATGGGTGCTAGTGCTAGTGCAATACCTATTTCCTTATATAATGAAATTATGCATGCTATTGCACCTGCTGAAATGGAAGACATTGATGTTACTATTAAGCTTGCCAATAGGGATACTACTAAGCCATTTGGGATTGTTAGAGATGTTGAAGTCTTGTGTGGGAAAGTTAAATATCCTGCTGATTTTCTTGTTCTTGGTTACCCACAAGATGACTTTTGTCCCATTATATTTGGTAGACCCTTCTTGAATACTGTTAATGCTAGGATTGATTGTGAAAAGGATATTGTTACAATTGGCCTAGGGGATATGTCTCATGAGTTTAATTTTGCTAAGTTTCATAGACAACCCCATGATAAAGAATGACCTAGTAAGGATGAAATTATTGGTCTTGCTTCTATTGCCGTGCCTCCTACTGATCCGTTAGAACAATATTTGCTAGACCATGAAAATGATATGTTTATGAATGAAAGAAGGGAAATAGATGAAGTATTCCTTAAACAGGGTCCTATTCTGAAACACAACTTACCTGTTGAAATCCTAGGGGATCCCCCTCCACCCAAGGGTGATCCCGTGTTTGAGCTCAAACCTTTACCTAATAATCTTAAATATGCTTATCTTGATGAAAAGAAAATATATCCTATTATTGTTAGTGCTAACCTTTCAGAGCAGGAAGAAGAAAGATTATTGAAAACTCTGAAGAAGCACCGTGCTGCTATTGGATATATTCTGGATGATCTTAAGGGCATTAGTCCCACTCTATGCCAACACAAAATTAAATTGGAGAAAGATGCCAAACCAGTTAGAGATCCTCAACGATGGTTAAATCCTAGGATGAAAGAAGTGGTAAGAAAGGAGATACTAAAGCTCCTTGAGGCAGGTATAATTTATCCCGTTGCTGATAGTGATTGGGTAAGTCATGTCCATTGCGTTCATAAGAAGGGAGGTATTACTGTCGTTCCTAATGATAAACATGAATTGATCCTACAAAGAATTATTACAAGTTATAGGATGGTAATTGATTTCCGTAAATTAAATAAAGCTACTAAGAAAGATCATTACCCTTTACATTTTATTGATTAAATGCTAGAAAGACTATCCAAACATACACATTTCTGCTTTCTAGATGGTTATTCTGGTTTCTCTCAAATACCTGTGTCAGCGGAGGATCAATCAAAAACTACTTTTACTTGCCCTTTCGGTACTTTTGCTTATAGACGTATGCCTTTTGGTTTATGTAATGCACCTGCTACCTTTCAAAGATGCATGATGGCTATATTCTCTGACTTTTGTGAAAAGATTTGTGAGGTATTCATGGATGACTTCTCCGTTTATGGATCCTCTTTTGATGATTGCTTGAGCAACCTTGATCGAGTTTTGCAGAGATGTGAAGACACTAGTCTCGTCTTGAATTGGGAAAAGTGCCACTTTATGGTTAATGAAGGCATTGTCTTGGGGCATAAGATTTCTGAGAGAGGTATTGAAGTTGATAGAGCTAAAGTTGATGCTATTGAAAAGATGCCATGTCCCAAGGACATAAAAGGTATAAGAAGTTTCCTTGGTCATGCCGGTTTTTATAGGAGGTTCATTAAGGACTTTTCTAAAATCTCTAGGCCTCTGACTAATTTATTGCAAAAAGATATTCCTTTTGTCTTTGATGATGATTGTGTAGAAGCATTTGAAATACTTAAGAAAGCTTTGATCACTGCACCTATTGTTCAGCCACCTGATTGGAATTTACCCTTTGAAATTATGTGTGATGCTAGTGATTATGTTGTAGGTGCTGTTCTAGGGCAAAGAGTTGATAAGAAATTGAATGTTATCCAGTATGCTAGTAAAACTCTTGATACTGCCCAGAGAAATTATGCTACTACTGAAAAAGAATTCTTAGCAGTTGTATTTGCATGTGATAAGTTCAGACCTTATATTGTTGATTCTAAAGTTACTATTCACACTGATCATGCTGCTATTAAATATCTTATGGAAAAGAAAGATGCTAAGCCTGGACTTGTTAGATGGGTTCTCTTGCTCCAAGAATTTGATTTGCATATTATTGATAGGAAGGGAGCTGAGAACCCCGTTGCAGACAACTTGTCTAGGTTAGAGAATGTTCTTGATGACCCACTACCTATTGATGATAGCTTTCCCTGATGAACAATTAGCGGTCATTAATGCTTCTCGTACTGCTCCATGGTATGCTGATTATGCTAATTACATTGTTGCTAAATTTATACCACCTAGTTTCACATACCAGCAAAAGAAAAAGTTCTTTTATGATTGAAGACATTACTTCTAGGATGACCCACACCTTTATAAAGAAGGAGTAGATGGTGTTATTAGACGTCGTGTACCTGAGCATGAACAGGAACAGATCCTACGCAAGTGTCACTCCGAACCATATGGAGGACACCACGCTAGAGATAGAACTGCACATAAGGTATTGCAATCCGGTTTTTATTGGCCTACTCTCTTCAAAGATGCTCGTAAGTTTGTCTTGTCTTGTGATGAATGTCAGAGAATTGGTAATATTAGTAGACGTCAAGAAATGCCTATGAATTATTCTCTTGTTATTGAACCATTTGATGTTTGGGGCTTTGATTATATGGGACCTTTTCCTGCCTCTAATGGATACACACATATTTTAGTTGCTGTTGATTACCTTACTAAGTGGGTAAAAGCTATTCCAACTAGTAGTGCTGATCATAACACCTCTATTAAGATGCTTAAAGAAGTTATTTTTCCGAGGTTTGGAGTCCCTAGATATCTTATGACTGATGGTGGTTCACATTTTATTCATGGTGCTTTTCGTAAAATGCTTGCTAACTATGATGTTAACCATATAATTGCATCTCCTTATCACCCACAGTCTAGTGGTCAAGTAGAGTTGAGCAATAGAGAGCTCAAATTAATTTTGCAAAAGACTGTTAATAGATCTAGAAAGAATTGGTCCAAGAAACTTGATGATGCATTATGGGCCTATAGGACTGCATACAAAAATCCTATGGGTATGTCTTCGTATAAGATGGTTTATGGAAAAGCATGTCACTTACCTCTCGAACTTGAACATAAAGCATACTGGACTATTAAAGAGCTCAACTATGACTTCAAACTTACCGGTGAGAAGAGGTTATTTGATATTAGCTCACTTGATGAATGGAGAACCCAAGCCTACGAGAATGCCAAACTGTTCAAAGAAAAAGTTAAAAGATGGCATGACAAAAGAATACAAAAGCGCGCATCTAACGTAGGTGATTATGTGTTACTATTCAACTCTCGTCTCAGATTTTTTGCAGGAAAACTTCTCTCTAAGTGGGAAGGTCCTTACGTTATCGAGGAGGTCTATCGTTCCAGTGCCATAAAAATCAACAACTTCAAAGGCACAAGTCCGAGGGTGGTGAACGGTCAAAGAACTAAACATTATATCTCAGGTAATCCTATCAATGTCGAAACCAATATCATTGAAACCATAACCCCGGAGGAATACATAAGGGACACTTTCCAAAATGTTTCGGACTCCGAAAAGGAATAGGTATGTTGTACGGTAAGTAAACCGACTCCAAAACAATTCTAATGGCAATTTTTCTCCGTTTTGGAATATTTAAGAATTTTAGAAAGCAAGAAGTAATTCGGGAAGGACATGAGGCCTCCACGAGGGTGGAGGGCGCGCCCACCCTTACTGGGCGTGCCCCTTGTCTCGTGGACACCTCGTCTGCCTCTCGGACTCCGTTTTCTTGCATGTTACTTCTCTTGGTCGGTAAAAATTCATTATATAATCTCCCGAAGGTTTTGACCACCGTATCACGCAAAAATCTTCTGTTTTTGTTTTGAGCTGTTTTTCTGACATATCTAGAGCATCATGACGTCTCCAAGCGCTCCCAAGGACAAGTTTTTCGAGAGGGTTATCAACCCCTATCTTGCGGAGGTGCTGCAACACCCTCAAACCATTGAGATGCATGAGGGGGTGTTGCACATCCGCGATGTGGAGGGCCAAAGAATACCGGAAGCATGGAGACGAAGCTCGAAGCCATGGAGCAACAAGTTTTCAAGTGCCAAGGGATGGTGGAGCGTGGACTCAACGCCAACCAGATGATGATCATGGAGTTCACCAACAACCACAAGCTGGATGCCAAGATCATTGGGGAGACCATCTTCAAGCTTTAAGAGAAAATCGAGCACCTCCAAGCCCAGATCTATGACCTGCAAAACCAAAACTGTGAGTATGAATATAGATTCAAGAGGATGAGTTTGGCTGCAGATTTGAGGATCCCGGAGACTCGATCAACCTTCTATGATGGTGAGTCTATGCCTTGGAAGATGGAAGACAAGCCTACATCATCAACAACTCCTTCACCACCTCCGAGGACATAATCACATGGGTATGGGCACTCCCCTTGGCAACTGCCAAGCTTGGGGGAGGTGCCCCGGTATCGTATCACCATCACACTCATATCTTTACCATTTTACTTAGTTTGATCCCTTTAGTAATATCTTGATCTAGTAGATTGAAGTTTTGGTATGAATTAGTTTTGAGTTTTGCTTTGTGATCTCACTATGGAATCGAGTCCGTGAGCTATATAATAAAGATTAGTGTTGAGTCAAGGGATTTGCTATCTTGCTATGATCTTGAGAAAATAGAAAGAATAAAAATAAATAAAAGAGTTCATATTGATCTTACGGATAGTAATGACTTCACATATAAATAGTATGAGGCATAAAAGTTGTTGAGAGTTGATAAACGTAGTTTTGGTCATCGCTGCAATTAATAGGAAGTAATAAAGAAAGAGAGATTTTCACATATAAATATACTATCTTGGACATCTTCTATGATTGTGGGCACTCATTAAGTATGACATGCTAAAGGGTTGATGTTGGACAAGGAAGACAACGTAATGGTTTATGTTTTCTCACATCTCAGTTAAAGTATATTGTCATGGATCTTCCAACATGTTGAGCTTGCCTTTCCCCCTCATGCTAGCCAAAATTCCTTGCACCAAGTAGAGATACTACTTGTGCTTCCAAATATCCTTAAACCCAGTTTTGCCATGAGAGTCCACCATACCTACCTATGGATTGAGTAAGATCCTTCAAGTAAGTTGTCATGTTGCAAGCAATAAAAATTGTTCTCTAGATATGTATGACTTATTAGTGCGGAGAAAATAAGCTTTATACGATTGTGTGATATGGAAGTAATAAAAGCGATAGACTGCATAATAAAGGTTCATATCACAAGTGGCAATATAAAGTGACGTTCTTTTGCATTAAGATTTTGTGCATCCAACCCTAAAATCACATGACAACCTCTGCTTCCCTCTGCGAAGGGCCTATCTTCTACTTTATGTCTTTACTTTATGCAAGAGTCAAGGTGATTTCCACCTTTCCCTTTTTAATTTTATCCTTTGGCAAGCACCTCATGTTGGAAAGATCCTGATATATATATCCAATTGGATGTAAGTTAGCATGAACTATTATTGTTGACATCACCCAAAGGTGAATACATTGGGAGGCGACACAATAAGCCCCTATCTTTCTCATTGTCCGATTGAAACTCCATAACCATAAGTATTGCGTGAGTGTTAGCAATTGTAGAGGACTATATGATAGTTGAGTATGTGGACTTGCTGAAAAGCTCTATTCTTGACTCTTTCTGATGTTATGATAAATTGCAATTGCTTCAATGACTAAGATTTTAGTTTGTTAGTTCCCAATGAAGTTTATGATCCATACTTGACATTGTGAATAGATTGTTACTTGAGCATAAGAAATCATATGATAAAATCTTTATATGTTGTTGTTATGAGAATGATCATGATGCCCTCATGTCCGTATTTTATTTTTATCGACACCTCTATCTCTAAACACGTGGACATATTTTTCGACTTCGGCTTCCGCTTGAGGACAAGCAAGGTCTAAGCTTGGGGGACTTGATACATCCATTTCGCATCATGCTTTTATATCGATATTTATTGCATTATGGGCTGTTATTACATGTTATGTCACAATACTTATGGCTATTCTCTCTTATTTTACAAGGTTTATCATGAAGAGGGAGAATGCCGACAACTGGATTCTGCCTGGAAAAGGAGCAAATATTGGAAACCTATTCTGCACAGCTCCAAAAATCCTGAAACTCCACGGAAGTCACTTTTGGAATTAAAAAGAATTATTGAGCAAAGAAAATACCAGAGGGGGCCCACACCCTGGCCAGGAGGGTGGGGGGCGCCCCCCCCTACTGGGCGCCCCCTGTCTCTTGGGCCCCCTGGTGGCCCTCCGGTGCCCATCTTCTGCTATATGAAGGCTTTTACCCTGGAAAAAATCAGAAGCAAGCTTACGGGACGTAACTCTGCCGCCACGAGGCGGAACCTTGGCGGAATCAATCTAGGGCTCCAGTGGAGCTGTTCTGCCGGGGAAACTTCCCTCTGAGAGGGGGAAATCATCACCATCGTCATCACCAATGATCCTCTCATCGGGAGGGGGTCAATCTCCATCAACATCTTCACCAGCACCATCTCCTCTCAAAACCCTAGTTCATCTCTTGTATCCAATCTTGTATCGAAAACCACAAATTGGTACATGTGGGTTGCTAGTAGTGTTGATTACTCCTTGTAGTTGATGCTAATTGGTTTACTTGGTGGAAGATCATATGTTCAGATCCTTAATGCATATTAATACTCCTCTGATCATGAACATGAATATGCTTTGTGATGAGTTACGTTTGTTCCTGAGGACATGGGTGAAGTCTTGCTACTAGTAGTCATGTGAATTTGGTATTCGTTTGATATTTTGATGAGATGTATGTTGTCTCTCCTCTAGTGGTGTTATGTGAACGTCGACTACATGACACTTCACCATTATTTGGGCCTAGAGGAAGGCATTGGGGAGTAATAAGTAGATGATGGGTTGCCATAGTGACAGAAGCTTAAACCCTAGTTTATGCGTTGCTTCGTAAGGGGCTGATTTGGATCCACTAGTTTCATGCTATGGTTAGGTTTACCTTAATACTTCTTTTGTAGTTGCGGATGCTTGCAATAGGGGTTAATCATAAGTGGGATGCTTGTCCAAGAAAGGGCAGTACCCAAGCACCGGTCCACCCACATATCAGATTATCAAAGTACCGAACGCGAATCATATGAGCGTGATGAAAACTAGCTTGACGATAATTCCCATGTGTCCTCGGGAGCGCTTTTCTCATTATAAGAAATTGTCCAGGCTTGTCCTTTGCTACAAAAAGGATTGGGCCACCTTGCTGCACTTTATTTACTTTCATTGCTTGTTACCCGTTACAAATTATCTTATCACAAAACTATCTGTTACCTATAATTTCAGTGCTTGCAGAGAATACCTTACTGAAAACCTTCTGCTCCTCATTGGGTTTGACACTCTTACTTATCGAAAGGACTATGATAGATCCCCTGTACTTGTGGGTCATCAGTATACAATTGTCAGCGATTGATGAAATCATCACCAACGGCTTCCCTAGTTCAGTCTGTTTGCGATGTGATTTGCTTTGTCCGCACAACATCTACGCTCTGTCCACAGAAGAACAACATATATACTTATAAGAACATGATTGCATAAGCAAATTAAACATATAATCAGATAAGTGACTACACACATAACATTTGCACACACCAAAGTAAACAATTACATGCATACTAAACTAGGAGAAACGGTCATCTAATCATCTACTTCTCGTTGTGACAATGCTTGCCATTGCTCTGCTTCCGGCTGGATCCCGGACCGTTTTGGGGAAGGAGGCACTTCCTCATCTCAAGGATCCGCCTGTACATCTCGTAGCTCATGTATGTCTCCTTGGTCGCGTACATGAGGTGAGCTTTGTTGAGTTTCTCCATCCAGTCCGAGTGCCAGGCATGCTTGTCCTTGTTGCAAGAATCCTTCATGTCTCTGTAGTAGGGATCAATGACGGCCTCGATGAGGTGAACCAGTGAGTCCTTCTCATGCCTCTTGCTGCCCCCGATCTTGTATTGGCCCTGGATGTCGACAAGATTCTGGCAGTCGATGCCTGAATTCTTGAGCAACTTTACATCATTGGTGATGTCCATCATAGCGGACATGTAGTGGGGGTTGTTGACAAACCTGGCGAAATGCTCGCAAGGCCTTGTGGCCAGGCAGTAGTGGTAAACGTGGACGTGATTGTGCACGCACATCTGGGCAACGACAACCTTTTGATGAGACCCGACACAAGCGCGGGTGTACGCGAGGTCGAACCCGACCACCTTGTACTTCTCCACAGCAAGCAACATCTCCATGGTGTGGATGAAGTTCTCCCCCAGATCAGGTTGTTAATGTACACCACCGAGAGCTCAGTGAACCTTTGATATGTATCCAACGTATCTATAATTTTTGATTGTTCCATGCTGTTATATTGTCATTCTTGGATGTTTTACCATCATTTTATAGCAACTTTATATAATTTTTTGACTAACCTATTGACATAGTGCCAAGTGCCAGTTGTTGTTTTCTGCTTGTTTTTTACATTACAGGAAATCAATATCAAACAGAGTCCAAACGCAGCGAAACTTTTTGTGGATTTTTTGGACCAGAAGACATCCAGTGGGCCAAAGAAGTATCGAAGAGGGGGCTCGAGGTGAGCAGAGGACACCTGGGTACGCCTGGGGGCCCAGGCGCGCCCAGGTGGGTTGTGCCCACCTCGGTGACCTTCCGCACCGCCTCTTTGCTCTATAAATACCCCAATATTTCAGAAACCCTAGGGGAGTCGATGAAAATCAATTCCAACCGCCGCAAGTTCCAGAACCACCAGATCCAATCTAAACACCATCATGGAGGGGTTCATCATCCTCATTGGTGCCTCTCCAATGATGCGTGAGTAGTTCATTGTAGACCTACGAGTCCGTAGTTAGTAGCTAGATGGCTTCCTCTCTCTCTCTTGTTTCTCAATGCAATGGTCTCTTGGAGATCTATTTGATGTAATTCTTTTTGCGGTGTGTTTGTTGGGATCCGATGAACTTTGATTTTATGATCAGATCTACATTTTTATCCATGAAAGTTATTTGAGTCTTTTGATCTCTTATACGCATGATTACTTATAGCCTCGTATTTCTTCTCCGAATCTTTGGTTTAGTTCGGCCAACCAGATTGATTTTTCTTGCAATGGGAAGAGGTGCTTTGTGATGGGTTCGATCTGACGGTGCTTGATCCCAGTGACAGAAGGGGAACTGACACGTAACTATCGTTGCTATTAAGGATAACAAGATGGGGTCTATTTCTACATAAATAAATCTTGTCTACATCATGTCATCGTTCTTATTGCATTACTCCATTTCCCTATGAACTTAATACACTATATGCATGCTGGATAGCGGTTGATGCGTGGAGTAATAGTAGTAGATGCAGGCAGGAGTCGGTCTACTATTCTTGGACGTGATGCCTATATAATGATCATTGCCTGGATATCGTCATGATTATTTGAAGTTATTTCAATTGCCCAACAGTAATTTGTTTACCCACCGTGTGCTATTTTTCTCGAGAGAAGCCACTAGTGAAATCTATGGCCCCAGGTCTCTTCTTTATCATATTTGCCTTTGAGATATATTTTTATTTGCTTTTATTTTCAGTTCTATTAATCCAAAAATACCTTGCTGCAATTTTTAGTAATTTATTTTATCTCGCGTTCCCGCGAGATCTATTTATCCAATCTACTACAATTTTACCTATATATCCTTTTACCCATGAGGGATTGTCAACCCCTCTCTTACGTTTTGTTGCAAATATTTGTTCTTTGTGTGCAGGTGCTGTTTACGTGGTGTTGCATGGTTCTCCTACTGGTTTGATAACCTTGGTCTCATCACTAAGGGGAATACCTACCATTGCTGTGCTGCATCATCCATTCCTCTTTAGGGAAATACCGACATAGTTCAAGCGAACATCAAACGGAATTTCTGCACCGTTGCCAGGGAGACATCATCAACATCTACCAGGTTCCTAATCACAAATCTCATCTCCTTGCAATTTACATTATTTGCCTCTCGTTTTCCTCTCCCCCATTTCATAAAATTCGTCGTTTTATTCGCCCTCTTTTCCGCCGTCATTTTCTCGCCAGATTTGTTTTTGAGTGCAATCTTGTTGCGTAGTAATCATGACTCAAGAGAACACCAAGTTGTGTGATTTCTCCAATACCTATAACAATGATTTTATTAGCATTCCGATTGCTCCTCCCGCCACTAGTGTGGAGTCTTATGATATTAATGCCGCTTTGCTGAATCTTGTTATGAAAGATAAATTTTCCGGTACTCCTAGTGAGGATGCCGCGTCCCATCTTAACACATTCATGGAATTATGTGATATGCAATAGAAAAAAGATGCGGACAATGATATTGTGAATTTGAAATTATTCCCGTTTTCTTTGCGTGATCGTGCGAAAGTTTGGTTTTCTTCTTTGCCTCGCAATAGTATCAATTCTTGGGATAAGCGCAAGGATGCCTTTATTACTAAGTATTTTCCGCCCACAAAAATTATTTCCCTTAGAACCCAGATCATGAATTTCAAGCAACTTGAACATGAGCATGTTGCACAATCTTGGGAAAGTATGAAATTGATGCTAAGGAATTGCCCAACTCATGGGTTAAATCTTTGGATGTTCATACAAATTTTTTATGCGGGGTTGAATTTTATTTCTAGAAATCTTTTAGATTCCACCGCAAGGGGTACTTTTATGGAAATTACTTTGGGTGAAGCCACTAAATTTCTAGACAATATTATGGCAAATTATTCACAATGGCATACCGAAAGAGCTCCTACTAGTAAAAAAGTTAATTCGGTTGAAGAAATTTCTTCTTTGAGTGAAAAAGTTGATGCTCTTTTGAAATTGGTTGCAAATAAAAGTGTTCCTATTGATTTTAATGATGTGCCTTTGTATACCTTGATTGAGCAAAATAGTGATGCCATAGATGTGAATTTTATCTCGCGAAACAATTTTAATAACAATTCTTATAGAGGTCATTTTAATCCTAGGCCTTTTTCTAGTAATTCCTCTAATAGTTATGGTAATTCCTATGGTAATCCCTCCTATAATAATAACAGGAACACCTCTGATCTTGAGAACAATATTAAAGAATTTATCAATACTCAAAAAGTTTTCAATGCTACAATAGAAGAAAAGCTAAATAAGATTGATGATATGTCTAGAAGTATTGATAGAATTTCTCACGATGTAGAAAACCTCAAGATGAAATTTTTTGTTCCTAAGGTAGAAGAATCAATTAAAGCTCTTTATGTTTCTATGGATGAAAGTAAGAAAACAACCGCTATGCTTAGAGCTAGAAGGGAATTTTTAGAAAAAGTGTTTTCTAGTGATTGCTTTCATAAAAGTGATGAAGATCTTAAAATGATTGGTGTTTCTTCTATTGATCCCTTGTTTAGTAAAATTAAAATTGATGATAAAGGACTGGAGAAGAGTCACCTTTAGCTAGAAGGCGTCCCGATAATTCGGAGGGTGAAAATCTTGTTGAGAAAATTGATAAAAGTGGGTTTGAAGAGGTCAAGACACTACTGGAATCAGGATCTTTGCCGTCAGACGGTTCTTGGCCATCAGCTAGTTGATGGCAAAGAGGGTCTTTGACATCAACTTGAAGAAAACTAACGACAAAGAAGGAGCTGACGACAAAGAAAGTGTTTGCCGTCAGCCGCTTCTTTGCCGTCAGCTAGCTAACGGCATAGAATCTTTGCCGTCGGCTAGCGGACGACAAAGAGGCAGGGTGGCCCGCTAGCGAGAGCCACCTAACAACCACTTTCTTTGTGGTATTCTAGCTGATGGCAAAGAATCTTTGCCATCATCTAGCAGACGGCAAAGAAAGTGGCCAAACTAACGTCCGTTAGCTAGGCTCTTTGCCTTCTGCTAGCATATGGCAAAGCTGTGCCTTGTCTATCAAAACGCCCTCGCCCTACCCCTCTCTCCCCCTCCCCTCATTAGTACCCCGTGCCGCCGCCCCGCCCCGCTGCGCCGGGCCGCTCCGCCCCGGCCGGCCCGCCGCGCCGCGCCGCCCTGGCCGCACCGCACCACCCAGGCCGCCCTGTCCTGCCGCGCCGCCCCAGCCCACTGCGCCGCCCCAGCCGGCCCGCCCCGGCCGCCTGAAGGTGAGACCTTTTTTTCTATTTTTTTAGATTTAGTTTAATTAGGTTTAGTATAATTTAGTTTAGGTTTTGTTTCTTTTTTAGGTTTAGGTTTAGATTTAGTTTAGTTTAGGTTTAGTTTAGTTTAGGTTTAGTTTAGTTTAGGTTAGGTTAAGTTTTTGGTTTATTTTGAACATGTCAAATTTGTTGTTATTTTTTTAGTTAAAGCATTTATTCCTGCATGGACGTCGATGATGCCTATCCCGCATCCTCGTCGTCGACTCGGCGGAGGAGGCCTGCTTGATCATAGGGCCATGTCCGAGACTGGGCTCCGCCGGGCTGGTACTGGGATGTTCTACCTTCCGAGGGCGCAGCTTGATGAGGAGCGAGCCCGTCATTGACCCGAACCTTGTTTGGTGGTGGTCACGTGGGCCATTGACGGTGCCGAGGTTTTCGGACACCGCGGAGGTGGTACGTCACCGTGTCAGCGAGGAGGATGAGTACGGTTGTCGCTACATGGTTGCGTTGGAGGCCAGGTTCGACAATACCTGGCAGGTTCTTCAGGGATCTCACTGGAGCTATGATCCTATGATGGTTCCTTCTCTTTGGGTGTCCACCGCCCGCGCTGATACCCGTCATTCGCTACGGTTCTAGCTGTATTAGCGGTGCTATATATATAATACTATTCGAGATGTATTAGTGATAATATTCGACGATGTATGGACGCAAGAGATGATGTAGGGGCGCCCTGGGACGAGCGGGTTAGGGGGTTCCTCGGTGTCGATGGTACCCTAAATAACAAGTATCGTCAATGCGAGATACATGTGGCCGTCGGTGTCGAATACTACATCCATGTCCCACAAGTGACACAGGGGTCCTGTGTCCAGCAGCAATAGTTCTCGGCATCGATGGCGATCGAACACCATCTCGAATTTGTCTGGCAGCCTCTGAGATGACGATTAAAAGCTAAGTGTTGAAACTTGAAACACCCAAACTGACTCAACTCGGTTTGGTTGTTTGAACTTTCAAAACTTGCCTTTAATCCTCATTGCAAAGGCTGCTAGACAAATTTGCCAAGGTGTTTGACCGTCATCGGCCACCAGAACTATTATTGCGGGACGCCGGGCGCCGGCGTCTCTTGTGGGACGTGGATCTAGTGTTCAAAGCCGAGAGCCTCATGTATCTTGCACCAATGATACTTGCTATTTAGGGTTCTATCAACGCCGAGGAACCCCTAACCCGCTCGTCCTGTTGTAAATATTTAGTTAGGTTGACGGAAAAAACAATATTGCTATGAAACTCATCTTTCGATTTAAATGTGTAGTTTTTTCGTCGCTGCGAGGGTCTAGTGTTCGACGAGCTCCGCCCCTGTGTTCATGGGTTAGCAGAAATGACATATCCTCCCCCTTGATTTGCTCTGTTATGGTCTTCGTGCCAATGAAACTTGCTAGCTATAGGTGTTTTCAATCATCAGTATGCATGACCACTATGCGTCTCCCGTTCGATAGGGTTACATCTATAAATATGCATGCATTTGCATATTTATAACCCTGATTCTTTCGAGTTGTCCAACGTTATCCATGGACAACCCGAGTTTGTGTAGATTGGGTTCGTTTTCCCATATGCTCTGCTCAGGATCCGATGCAGAATTTCTTCAATGCCTCCCTGTTGTTCTCTGGGTACACATCCTCTCTCCTTATTGCTGATACGTGTATCAGGAGAACAGCAGGGAGGCGCTGCCAAAATTTTGTGTCGGATCTGGAGCAGAGCATGGGAAAACGAACCCAATCTACACATACTCGGGTGGGATTAGGACCTATCTTTACCTATTAGCGTCTAGGTTGCATGGACATAATAAAAGTGACAAACTCCATTAATTGATGAATATATACATGCTGATTAATTTATATATATATTTCTTATGTGTCCAGTAGCTAGGCAAGATGAGTGATCGTGCGTGGATGCACACCGGTCACACTAGTCAGAAAAACATGACCACTTAATGGTTAACAAAAACTAAGGGGTTTCTGAGAGCCGTATTTGCAAATGTCCAGAGGACAACCTGGTGCCCCTGTGCAGGGTGAAACAATTGGTACAAGAGGACAGAGGATGAAATGGGCAAACACTTGCAGAAGAGGGGTTTTACACCAGATTATACGATGTGGAAATTTCATGGTGAGTTTGGCCAACGCGCCAGAGCTGAGGTGCTTCATCGTCGCACCGACAAGCATGGTAACGGGATGCAAGACATGGTGCAAGACATTCATGATGCTCGGGACTCGGACGATGAGATGGAGGAATCAGCAAAGGCCTTCAATGAAATGTTGAAGTATTCAAAACGTCCTCTCCATGAGCACACTGAACTTTGTCAGCTGGATGCCATCTCACAAATAATGGCTCTGAAGGCTCAATTCAACTCGGGCAGAGAATGCATCGACATGATGATGATAGTATTTGGATGTTTTCTACCCAAAGGCCACGTACTACCTACAAACCTATACCAGTCAGACAAAATCCTCCGTGCTCTTAAGATGCCCTATGAGAAGATACATGTCTGTGAGAATGGATGTGCCTTATTTAGGCTTCACTGTGCGGACTTGAACTATTGTCCCATTTGCAAGTCATCCAGGTATGTTGTGGTAGACAACAGTATGGGTGAGAAGACGCAGACCAAAATCCCTGTTAATGTTCTTCGGTATATGCTAATTGTACCAAGACTTCAACGTCTTTTCATGGTCGAAGAGACGGCAATACAGATGACATGGCACAAAACGGGCAAAAGAACCCAACTAGATGTAATGGGAAGCTGATGACGGTGCACACATCGGAAGGTGAAGCATGGAAGCGCTTCGATGCATTACATGACAACAAAGCGGCAGATCCGAGGCATCCTCGAGTCACCATCAGCACAGATGGGTTCAGTGTGTTTGGTTTGACGGCAACCCAATACAGTTGTTGGCCTGTATTTGTCATTCCACTCAATCTCCCCCGGATAGATTATGCAAAGAAAGAACATTTTCCTGACGTTGATAATTCCAGGACTGAACTATCCGGGGAAGAATATGAATGTGTACATGCAGCCGCTGAAGGACGAATTGCAAGAAGCCTGGGATAATGAGTTCAAGACATACAACGCCTTTAGCAAAAAGAACTTCATAATGCATGTGTGGTACATGTACTCGACGCATGACTTGCCGGTGTATGCGCTATTCGTTGGCTGGTGTGTGCATGGAAGGTTCCCGTGCCCCACATGCAAGGGAGCTCTTTAGTTTCGTTGGCTTGAGGCAAGTCGCAAGTTTTCTTGCTTCGACATGCATAAACCGTCCCTGCATCCTCGCCATAAGTTCAGGAAAGACAAGCAGAACTTCATCAAAGGTAGAGTTGTGAAAAACTCTGCACCACCTCCGTTGACAGGCCAAGAAATCCTAGATCAGTTAAATGCTCTTGAGCCTGATCCAGAGCATCCATGGTATTTCAAGGGGTATAATTCGCAACACGGCTGGACTCACAAGACATGCTTGTGGGATCTGCCTTACTTCAAAGACCTCCTTTGCCCACACAACATCGTTGTGATGCATGCTGAGAAGAATATTGCCAAGGCACTTTTTGGCACATTGTTTGGCATGGATGGGAAGTCAAAGGATAATCCTAAGGCAAGAGTCGATCAGGAGGCGCTATGTCATAGACCATTACAAAACATGCAACCACTGAAAGGAAAGAAGAACTAGACAAAGCCAAAGGCATGGTTTAATCTTGGAAGGCCAGCTATGCGGGAAATTATCTTGTGGGTGAAAATGCAGTTGATGTTCCCTGATGGGTATGCAACGAATCTAAAGAGGAGAGTGAGTCTTGAAAAATTGAAGATATTTGGTCTCAAGAGTCATGATTGGCACATATGGATTGAGTGGGTAATGCCGGTGATGTTGCATGGATTCATCCCTAAGGATGAATGGCTAGTACTGGCAGAGCTGAGCTATTTCTACCATGTTCTTTGTGCTAAAGAACTATCGCCTGACCTGGTAGAAGAAATGGAAGAGTTGGCACCGGAGTTCATCTGCAAGTTAGAGAAGATATTTCCGCCGGGCTTCTTCAATCCAATGCAGCACTTGATTTTGCATCTCCCAACCGAGGCAAGATTTGGGGGGGGGGGGGCATGTGCAGAATTGTTGGTGCTACGCAACTGAGAGGATGCAGAAGACGCTTGGAGCAAAATGTAAAAATAAACATAGAATTGAAGCATCGATGGCTGAGGCATTTATTATTGAGGAGGTGGCAAACTTCGTGACAGCACACTACGAAGCCAAAAATTGTCATTTGCATAATCCGAAGCCTCGGTACAAGGCCGACGACCCTAAAAAGGTTCGATCCAACCTCAACATATTCAAAGGGGATCTGGCACCAGCCGGTGCTTCTAATTCCTTAGCGTTGGATTTCAAAGAATGGCAGACCTATTCATTATATATCTTTAGCAACCTAACAGAAGTGCGGCCATACATCGAGTAAGTTCTCGGTACATTGTTTCGCAACTTCTAATTACTTTGAACTGCTTTTATTCCCGGATAAATTTGATACAGTCGATACGTCGCCAAATTCTCATATGGAGCGGTGATCCAAAAGGATTACGTCGAAGAGTATGAGCTTCTGGCAAAGCATGGAGGCGGCTCTCCCGGTTTCATCTCTTGGTTCAGACAAACAGTAGTTTCCATTAGACCATTTCATTTCTTCATCTAATTTGTGGGTAATGCAACAATCCCTTTTGTGTTAAACTTGTAGGCTAATTCAGAGCTTATGGATGCCGAATTGAGACAAGTCGCTAATGGTTTTGACTATAAGGTCCGTTCATTTGACAAATATGACATCAACGGGTATCGCTTTCATACCTATGGCAAAGAGCTATCTATGGCCGACTGAAAGTCTACAAATTGTTGTGTCTCTGCTATCGGCAAAGGAGATACCGAGTATTATGGAAGAGTTGAAGCAATTTATGAACTTCAATTCTATGGTGCAAACCCACCAAACGTCGTAGTCTTCAAATGTTATTGGTTCCAGCCGAAGGAGACTAGAAGGACTCATGAACATATAGGGCTAGTGGAAATCAATCAAAGCACCCATTTGGATGTTCCCGATGTCTATATTATGGCTCAACAGGCAACCCAAGTTTTCTATCTATCGTAGGCCTGTCAAAGTGATCCTAATCTCAATGGTGGGGATGCCGTTTATGAAGTGCCACCACGTGTTAGACCACCTCCCCCAAATGAAGATGATTATGAACCTGACATTAACCCAAACACATATGAAGGAGAATTCTTCCAAGAAACATGTCTTTCCAAAAAATGTTTCAAGAACCACTCTACTTCACCCCAGAACATTGAAGTAGACAGCAACAGTGAACCCGACTTCACCCCTCAGCCGGAACAAGAAGAGCCTGAACTAGAAGAGGTTACTGCTACGGATGACCTGTCAATGCTTGATAGATTACGTAGAGGTGGCCTTCCACAAGATGATGCATTTATTAATGATGATGATGAGTACGTCATTACTGATAGTGATGATGATGATGCATTTATTGATCTCGAAAAATTTATTAAACCGGATTATTACTAGGTATTAATTTTTTTATGTTGTACTTGATTTATATAGTTACTTGTATGATTGTATGATTTATATAGTTTTACTTGTATAATTTTCTTACTTTGTATGATTGTTTGTTATACATCGTGCCATGGTCTTGATATCCGTCCTCGTCGGTCCTCGCCCGCTCTATGATTCATATGTGGTAAATCCTCTTTTATAACTATTTCGCATTTATGACAATTATGGCCATCAAGTTGACATAGAGATATTTTAATCTAGGAGGTATGTGAACCGAAATTTGCAACCGACCCTCTTGTCCAGAAGTTAAATTTAGTTGAAAAAGAAAATGAGTATTTGAAAGAAAAAATTAAAAGAATTGAATAGGAGAAGATGAAATTGGAGTTGTATGTTGCCGATGTGGTCGATGATCACAAGATGAAGATGAATGCAATGCGCTTGAAGATGGGTGCAATGCGCTTGAACATTAAGAAGATTATAAAATATGCCATTGATAATGAGGCTTGGTATCATTATGCCGTTGGATCAAGTGTTACCTTAGTTGCGATCTTCATCGCATTTGTTGTGATGAGGGTAAGTTTTCTCTAGTGTTTTGCTTAACAAATGCATACTTAGCTTACTTTCCTCCTAAATGGCATAACTACCTAAGTTAGACAAAAAATGAGCTATACTTAGCTTTCTTTCCTAAAAAATGTCATGATAATCTTTGTTACCTCCAAAATGATATAGACTTACCTTACTTTCCTCGAAAATGACATAATAACCTTAGTAAGCTCCAAAATGACCTACTTACCTAGCTTATCTCTAAAATGACCTACACTTAGCATTTTTACGTAGCTTAGCAATAAAATGGCATTTTTACCTACCTTAGTTAGAAGAATAAGAAGATAAAAAAGAGGAGAGGAGAAAAAGAAAGAGACGAAAAAAATCTTCTTCTTCTTCCTTTTCTTCCTCTTCTTCTTCTTCTTTTTCTAGCTAGTCTTCTTCTTCTTCTTCTTCTTCTTCTTCTTCTTCTAACTTTTTTCTTTCCCAATTTGTATATTTGCTTTAGATGAGGAAGCTTGCGTTGATGAGGTCTACTCTTCTCTTTATGCTTCCTTCTTGTTTTGATTTTGTAGGATGAACAATGTCAAACTTGCTACCTAAATATGTATGTATGGATGAAACCATTGTATGCTTGTTGTTGGATATGTTGGCCATGTATATGTGTTGGATGAAACAATATGCTATGTATATGTGTTGGATGATCATATCCATATGGCAGTGATATGATTTGGTATGTGTATGTGTTGGTATGCTTGTCGAAAGTATTTCCATATGTGTGTGAAATTCTGTCAAATTGAATGAATTTAAGAAAAACAGAAAAAACAGGGGCTATATAGACTCTTTGTCGTGTGCTGCCAGACGGCAAAGAGCTTTGCCACCAGCCAGCAGATGGCAAACATGCCACGTGTCAGCTACATGTGCAACCTGGGGCAGTAGGCTGGCTATTTAGATGCTTTGCCATCGGCCAGCGAACGGCAAAGAACATTGAATATTTGCCATCAGCCAGCTGACGGCAAATCTACCAAATAGGCCAGCCCCCAAGTGCTACCACGTGGCATGCTATGTCGTCCGCTGGCAGACGACAAATAATCAATGTTCTTTGTCATCCACTGACGAATGGCAAATACGCAAAGGTCTTTGCCGTCTGCTGGTGGACGACAAAGCATGCCGTTAACCCCTTAACGGACCTAAGCTAACACGTGTGCCGTCCAGGCTCTTGCCGTCTGCTGGCGAACGACAAAGACCTTTGCATCTTTGCCATCAGCCAGCCGTCGACAAAGAAGCCTTTGCCGTAGCCTATTCAACCGGACGTGTTGCCATCTGTGGGCTGACAACAAAGGTCTTTGCCGTCCGCCATGCATGCCTTTGCCGTCAGCCATGGCTGACGGCAAAGTTCCTGATTCCTGTAGTGAGACTTTAACTAGTGATGTGCCCACTCTTTTGGATTACAAAGACTTTAATTATGATAGTTTCTCCTTGATTGATTGTATTTCTTTGTTGCAATCCATGATAAATTCACCCCATGCTTATGAACAAAATAAAGCTTTTACTAAACATATTGTTGATGCTATGATGAAAGCTTTAGAAGAAAAGTCGGAATTAGAAGTTTCAATTCCTAGAAAATTACATGATGAATGGGAACCTACTATCAAAGTCAAGATTAAAAATTGTGAGTGTTTTGCTTTATGTAAATTGGGTGCTAGTGTTTCTACAATTCCAAAATCTTTATGTGATGTGCTTGGTCTTACCGATATTGAAGAGTATTCTCTAAATTTGCACTTGGCGGATTCTACTATTAAAAAACCTATGGTAAGAATGAATGATGTTCTTATTCCTGCAAACAGGAATTATGTGTCCATAGATTTTATTGTTCTTTATATTGATTGCAATCCTCTTGTCCAATTATTCTTGGTAGACCATTTTTACGTACTATTGGTGCCGTGATTGATATGAAAGAAGGCAATATTAAATTTCAATTCCCACTAAGGAAGGGTATGAAACACTTACCTAGAACTAAAATTAAGCCACCATACGAATTAATCATGAGGGCATCATATGGATCTAGAAACAAAGATGACAACACTTAGATCCTTCGCATTATGCCTAGCTAGGGGCATAAAACGATAGCGCTCGTTGGGAGGCAACCCAACTTGTATCTTTTTGATTTTTGG
This sequence comes from Triticum aestivum, assembly GCF_018294505.1. Taxonomy (NCBI): domain Eukaryota; kingdom Viridiplantae; phylum Streptophyta; class Magnoliopsida; order Poales; family Poaceae; genus Triticum; species Triticum aestivum. Next base: position 166,022,511 of record NC_057813.1, read on the forward strand.
TTTTCTTGCTGTTTTCAATAAAATACCCAATTATACCTCTGATTAGATGTGTTTTTGTAGTTTAAATTAGTGTTTGTGCCAAGCAAAGCCTTTGGGATGATTTGGGTGATAGTTGTTTTGATCTTGCTGAAAAATAGAAACTTTTGCGCTCATAAAAAAATTACCATTTTTAATAGAAGAGTGATTTTGATTTAATTCTTTTTGTAGATGATTAATACACAAATTTCCCACGTGTTCCTAATTTTGAGAATTTTTGGAGTTACAGAAGTATACTAAGTTCCCTGATTACTACAGACTATTCTATTTTTGACAGATTCTGTTTTCGTTGTGTTATGTGCTTGTTTTGATGATTCTATAGTTTTCTTTGAAGAGTTTTTGCCATGGAGAAGTTAAAATACAGTAGGTATAATACAATAACAAAATATGAATGGGTTTGCAACAGTACTTAAAGTAGTGATTTGCTTTCTTATACTAACAAATCTCACGAAGATTTTGTTGAGTTTTGTGTGATTGAAGTTTTCAAGTTTTGGGTGAGATCACGATGGATGAAGGAATAAGGATTAGCAAAATTCTAAGCTTGGGGATGCCCGAGGCACCGCAAGGTAATATTCAAGAAGTATCAAGCAACTAAGCTTGGGGATGCCCCCGAGTGGCATTCCCTCTTTCTTCTAACGACTATCGGTATTTTACTTGGAGCTACATTTTTATTCGTCACACATATTATGAGTTTTGCTTGGAGCATCTTGTATGATATGAGTCTTTGCTTGTTTTGCTTTGTGTTTTGAGTCTTCTATCCTTGCTGGACGCACCTATTTGAGGGAGCCAAAATTATGCTATGGCTTGTTAGAATTGCTCTATATGCTTCAGTTAAATCTTTATGAGCTATGGAATTGCTCTAGTGCTTCACTTATATCTTATTGCACGGTGTGCTTTACTATTTTTGAAGAAGTGCTCTCATGCTTCACTTAGATTTATTTGAGAGTTAGTAATTTTTTTAAGAACTTCTCTCTTGCTTCACTTAAATTATTTTGAGAGAAGAAAATTTTTATGCTCATGATCTTCACTTATATTTGTTTGAGCTATAAAAAGCAACATATGAAATTAGTCCCAAAGTGATAGATATTCAAGAGGGATATAATAAAAACTTTCATGAAGATCATTGGACAAAAAAAACTTGATTATTTGTAATAGTTTTGAATAATGATGATAGTGATATGTGAGTCATGTTGATGAGTAATTATGCTTTAGTAAGAATATTGGTGTTAAGGTTTGTGATTCCCTATGCAAGCACGAAAGTCAATAGTTATGCAATGAAATTACATCCTACTTGTGGTGCATTATTCGGTGTTAGTTATGCTTAATGGTCGTTTATGAGATTTTTCGTTTCTTGGTTGGATGCTTCACAATCTTTTGCTAGCCTTCATTTGCACTAAGTATGATCACTACTTGTGCATCCAAAATCCTTTAAACCAGTTTTTCCACATGAGTCCACGACACCTACCTATATGCGGTATTCTTTTGCCGTTCTAAGCAAATTTGTATGTGCCATCTCTAAATTTCAAAATAAATTTCTCTTTTGTGTGCTCGCACCACTCATGAAATGGTATGGGGTGGTTGATATATTTCCATGCTAGATATGTTATTCTCAATATGAGTGTTTATTCACTTGTCATTGCACGAGAGTATGGCAAAGGTATTAGGGATTCCCAGTCCCGAATGGAAAAATGAATTTACTTTATGTTGTCAAATAATAAATTCTTTGGAAAGTGTTGGTATGGAGGGCACCCGTGGATACGGTTAGCCATGGAAGTGAAAGTATGGTGGAAAAAGGAATAAACTTTATTTTATGTTTGGGAACCGCCTATGATATATCTAGCATGGAAAGTATTGGGAACTAGTCAATCGTTTTCATTAACAGGAAAAGCATGCCACCCAAAATGTTTTATCTCTACGTTTTTCGCTTTGAGCTCTGGCACCTCTACAAATCCCTACTTTCCTCTGTGAAGGGCCCTTCTTTTACTTTATGCAATTTTTATTTTAATTGAGTGTCCATCTTCTCTTATAAAGCACCAACTAAGGGGCACTATGATCGTACTTGAGCATCGGGTGTAGCTAATATGCGAGTGTGTTTCATGAATGGAACAATGATTGAGCATAATGGGCTAGGGATAACTTGCTTTAGTGTTGATATTTTGAAAGACATGGTTGCTTGTTGATATCCTTGAGTATTAAAGTCTTCATGTCAAAACTAAACTATTGCTTTGAACCATATAAAAGTCCAAATGTCCATGCTACAAAGAAAAGAATATGTGATGAACATGTTAGGCAGGATTCCACATCAAATTTTTTGTTTTTATCATTTACCTACTCGAGGATGAGCAAGAATTAAGCTTGGGGATGATGATACGTCTCCAACGTATCTATAATTTTTGATTGTTCCTTGCTGTTATATTATCATTCTTAGATGTTTTACCATCATTTTATAGCAACTTTATATCATTTTTTGGGACTAACCTATTGACATAGTGCCAAGTGCCAGTTGTTGTTTTTTGCTTGTTTTTTACATCGCAGGAAATTGATGTCTGCTAGAACTACGTCGGTATTTCCCCAAAGAGGAAGGGATGATGCACTATAGCGACGGTAGGTATTTCCCTTAGTGATGAGACCAAGGTTATCGAACCAGTAGGAGAACCTCCTCACACCATGTAAACAACACCTGCACACAAATAACAAATACTCGCAACCCAACATATTAAAGGGGTTATCAATCCCTTTCGGGTACGACGCCTCAAGATAGGCAAATAACGTGAGGTAAAAGTGGTAGATAGGATAAATAGATCACAGAAAAAAAATGCAGCAAGGTATTTTTGTATTTTTGGTTTAATAGATCTGAAAATAAATGCAAAGGAAAATAGATCGCAAAGGCAAATATGATGAAAAGAGACCCCGGGGCCGTATGTTTCACTAGTGGCTTCTCTTGAGAAAAATAGCAAACTGTGGGAAAACAATTACTGTTGGGCAATTGATAGAACTTCAAATAATCATGACGATATCCAGGCAATGATCATTATATAGGCATCACGTCCAAGATTACTAGACCAACTCCTGCCTGCATCTACTACTATTACTCCACACATCGACCGCGATCCAGCATGCATCTAGTGTATTAAGTTCATGGAGAAACAGAGTAATGCAATAAGAATGATGACATGATGTAGACAAGATCTATTTCTGTAGAAATAGACCCCATCTTGTTATCCTTAATAGCAACGATACATACATGTTGTTTCCCTTTCTGTCACTGGGATCAAGCACTGTATGATCGAACCCATCACAAAGCACCTCTTCCCATTGCAGTGTAAATATATCAAGTTGGCCAAACAAAACCCAAATATCAGAGAGGAAATACGAGGCTATAAGGAATCATGCATATAAGACATCATAGAGGACTCAAATAACTTTCATGGATAAAAACATAGATATGATCATAAACTCAAAGTTCATCGGATCCCAACAAACACATCACAAAAAGGCTTACATCATATGGTCTCCAAGAGACCATTGTATTGATAATCAAGAGAGATAGAGAGAGAGGAAGCCATCTAGCTACTAACTACGGGCCCGTAGGTCTACAAAGAACTACTCACGCATCATCAAAGAGGCACCAATGGAAGTGGTGAACCCCTCCATGATGGTGTCTAGATTGGATCTGGTGGTTCTGGACTCTGTGGCGGCTAGAATTGATTTTCATCGACTCCCCTAGGCTTTCTGGAATATTGGGGTATTTATAGAGCAAAGAGGCGGTTCAGGGGGCACCCGAGGTAGGCACAACCCACCTGGGCGCGCCTGGGCCCCCAGGCGCGCCCTAGTGGGTGCTGCCCCCCTCGGAGCACCCCCTGGTGCTTTCTTGGCCCAATGGATGTCTTCTGTCCCAAAAAAATCCTCAAGAAGTTTCACTGCGTTTCGACTCCGTTTGATATTGATTTCATGCGATGTAAAAAACATGCAGAAAACAGCAACTGGCACTGGGCACTATGTCAATAGGTTAGTACCAAAAAATGATATAAAATTACTATAAAATGATTGTAAAACATCCAAGAATGATAATATAACGACATGGGACAATAAAAAATTATAGATATGTTGGAGATGTATCAGCATCCCCAAGCTTAATTCCTGCTCGTCCTCGAGTAGGTAAATGATAAAAACAAATTTTTTGATGTGGAATGCTGCCTAACATGTTCATCACATTTATTTCCTTTGTAGCATGGACATTTGGACTTTTATATGATTCAAAGGAATAGTCTAGCTTTGACATGAAGACTTTAATACTCAAGCATACCAACGAGCAACCATGTCTTCCAAAATATCAACTCTGAAGCAAGTTATCCCTAGCCCATTATGCTCAATCGTTGATCCATTCATGAAACACACTTGAATATTAGCTACACCCAATGCTCAAATACGATCATAGTGCCCCTTAGTTGGCGCTTTATAAGAGAAGATGGAGACTCAAATTCGAAAATAAAAATTGCATAAGTAAAAGAAAGGCCCTTCGCAGAGGGAAGTAGGGATTTGTAGAGGTGCTAGAGCTCAAAGCATAAATTGAGAGATAAAAACATTTTCGAGAGGCATACTTTTCCCACCAACAAAAACGACTTAGAGCTCACAACACTTTCCATGCTAGATACATCATAGGCGGTTCCCAAACAGAAAATAAGGCTTATTCCTTTTTCCACCACTACTTTCACTTTCCATGGCTAGCCGAATCCACGGTTGCCCTCCATACCAACACTTTCCAAGGAATTTATTATTTGACAACATAAAGTAAATTCATTTTTCATTTCGGGACTTAGCATCCCTAATACCTTTGCCGTACTCTCATGCAATGACAAGTGAATAAACACTCATCGTGAGAATAACACATCTAGCATGGAAAATATTGGCCACCCTTCACCGCCTCGCAAGCGGTAGAGCACACAAAAGTGAAATTTATTTTGAAAATTAGAGATGGCACATGCAAATTTGCTTAGAACGACATGGAAATACCGCATATAGGTAGGTATAGTGGACTCATAAGGCAAAACTGGTTAAAAGGGTTTTGGATGCACAAGTAGTGGTCATACTTAGTGCAAATGAAGGCTAGCAAAAAGATTGAGAAGCGACCAACCAAAAAGCAAAAAATTTCGTACCCAAGCATTAAGCATAAGTAATACCGAATAATGCACCATAAGTAGGATAGAAATTTCATTGCATAACTATTGACTTTCGTGCTTGCATAGGGAATCACAAACCTTAACATCAATATTCTTACTAAAGCACAATTACTCATCAACATGACTCACATATCATATCGTCATATCTCAAAGCCATTACTAAGAATCAAGTTTATTTTGTCCAATATACTTCATGAAAGTTTTTATTATATCCTCCTTGGATATCTATCACTTTGGGACTTTTTTCATATGTTGCTTTTGACAGGCTCAAATAAATATAAGTGAAGAACATGAGCATAAATTTTTCTTTCTCTCAAAATAATCTAAGTGAAGCAAGAGATAATTTCTGAAAATTTTACTAACTCCCAAATAAATCTAAGTGAAGCATGAGAGCATTTCTTCAAAAATAACAAAGCACACCATGCTCAAAAACATATAAGTGAAGCACTAGAGCAAATCCCTGGCTCTAAAAATTTAAGTGAAGCATAGGTGCAAGCATATCATAATTTTTGGATCTCTCAAAAAGGTGTGTTAAGCAGGGATTCAACAGTTAAAACAATTGGCAAAAAAAGCAAAGACTCAAATCATACAAGACGCTCCAAGCAAAACTCATAATATGTGACGAATAAAAATATAGCTTCAAGTAAAATAACGATGGTTGTTAGAAGAAAGCGGGGATGCCACTCGGGGGTATCCCCAAGCTTAGTTGCTTGCTACTTCTTGAATATTATCTTGGGGTGCCTCAGGCATCCCCAAACTTAGCCTTTTGTTAATCCTTATTCCTTCATCCATCCTAAAATCACCCAAAACTTGAAAACTTCAATCACACATAACTCAACAAAACCTTCGTGAGATCCGTTAGTATAAGAAAGCAAACCAATACTATAAGTACTATAGAAAACCTATTCATATTTTGTCTTTGCATTATATCTTCTGTACTCCAACTTTTCTGTGGCAAAAACTCATCAACGAAAACCATAGAATCATCAAAACAAGCACACAACGCAAAGAAAACAGAATTTGTCAAAAATATAATAGTGTGTAGCAATCTGGATATTTCGAATACTTCTGTAACTCCACAAATCTTGAGAAATTAGGAATACCTGGGTAATTTGTATATTAATATTCTTCAAAAAGAATCAACTCAAAAGCACGTTTCTGTGATTTATGAAAAATTATTTTTGTGAGTGCATAAGTTTTTGTTTTTCAGCAAGATCAAATCAACTTTCACCCAAATCAACCCAAAGGCTTTACTTGGCACAAACACTAATTTAAAACAAAAAAAAACACATCTAACCAGAGGTATAATTGGGTATTTTATTGAAAACATCAAGAAAACCAAAAAGCAAAAAGATACAAGTTGGGTTGCCTCCCAACGAGCGCTATAGTTTTACGTCCCTAGCTAGGCATAAGACTTCATTGATTATCACATGAAAGATAAGAATTGAAGCACAAAGAGAGCATCATAAAACATGTGACAAACACACTTAAGTCTAACATACTTCCTATGCATATCCATTTTGTAGGAAAACATTATGAAGACAAGCAATTTCTAGCATATGCAAAGAAGAAGAAAGAAACAATAGCAATCTCAACATAACGAGAGAAAATTTAGTAACATGAAAATTTCTACAACCATATTTTCCTCTCTCATAATAATTACATGTAGGATCATAATCAAATTTAACAATATAAATTTCACATAAAATGTTATTTTCATGATCCACATGCATGCAAAGTTGACACTCTTCCAATAGAGTGAGATTATCATCAAATAAAGTCATGACCTCTCGAAGCCCACTTTCATCAAAAATTTCATAAGATTGAACAATATCCAAATAAGTGGGATTATTTTTAGCTAAAGTTGACACTCTTCCAAACCCACTTTTAATATTATCGCACACATATTCATCATGAGGTTTAAATAAATTTGCAAGATCATAAGAATCATTATCACCCCAATCATGATCATTGCAATAAATAGTGGACCTAGCAACATTAGCATCCCCAAGCTGGGGTTTTGCATATTATTAGCACAATTGACATTAATAGCATTTATAATAACATCATTGCAACCGTCCTTTTCATTCAAGGAGCTATCATGAATCACTTCATCAATTTCTTCTTTCAACACTTCATCACAATTTCCAGATTCATAAATATCAAGCAAAACTTCATAAAGATAATCTAGTGAACTCAATTCACTAGAAATTGGTTCATCATAATGGGATCTCTTGAAAAGATTAGCAAGTGGATGAGGATCCATATCAATATATTTTTAGCGAGCGAAGATGCAAGAAAATAGAAGGCACATGGCAACACAAGCAAACATGAGATCTGATGAGAAAAAGGCAAACGAAAAAGAAGGCGAATAAAACGACAATTTTTTGTGAAGTGGGGGAGAGGAAAACGAAAGGCAAATGGAAAATGATGTAAATTGCGAGGAGATGAGATTTGTGATTAGGAACCTGGTTGATGTTGAAGATCCTCCCTGGCAACTGCGCCAGAAGGCACGTTGACGGGAGACTATCTTGACGCGATCCTCCCCGACAACGGCGCCAGAAATTCCTTTTGATGTCTGCTAGAACTACATCGGTATTTCCCCAAAGAGGAAGGGATGATGCAGTATAGCGATAGTAGGTATTTCCCTCAGTGATGAGAGCAAGGTTATAGAACCAGTAGGAGAACCTACTCACACCACGTAAACAACACCTGCACAAAAATAACAAATACTCGCAACCCAACGTGTTAAAGGGGTTGCCAATCCTTTTGGGTACTGCACCTCAAGATAGGCAAATAACATGAGGTAAGAGTGGTAGACAGGATAAATAGATCGCGGAACAAATAAATTGCAGCAAGGTATTTTTGTATTTTTGGTTTAATAGATCTGAAAATAAATGCAAAGGAACATAGATCACAAAGGCAAATATGATGAAAAGAGACCCGGGGGCCGTAGGTTTCACTAGTGGCTTCTCTCGAGAAAAATAGCAAACGATGGGAAAACAATTACTGTTGGGCAATTGATAGAACTTCAAATAATCAGGACGATATCCAGGCAATGATCATTATATAGGCATCACGTCCAAGATAAGTAGACCGACTCTTGCCTGCATCTACTACTATTACTCCACACATCGACTGTGATCCAGCATGCACTACAAAAAAGAATACACTTCCGTGATGATACGTGTTTGTCACGGTAGGCCACGTTTTTTGTCATGCACGTACATCCATGATGATTTTATGACAGAATCAAGATAGTCATACCTGGGCTATCATAGAAGTGTTCCATGACATTACCAAAATTATCATCACGGAAGTGTCCACTTCCATGACAATAAATCGCGCGTCACAGAAGTGCTTTTGTCAAGGGTGACCGACACGTGGCATCCACCGTAACAGAACACCGTTAAGCTATCGAGTTCGGTTTTGGATCCGATAACCCATGAACAGCCCGGGCCAATGGGGATTTTCCACGTGTAAAATCATCATTGGCCGCAAGAAACACGTGTTGCCTCACCGTTGGGACAGATGTCATCCACTCATTGGACAGGAGGCGCCTATGATAGGTCGACACGTGGCACGGCCCAATAGTGGCCCATTCCAGTGAAAAAGGCCGGCCCAGTAAAAATTAGCAGGCTGGCCCATATAAGGCCTACTTGTGTCAGGTCCATTTAAGCCCATGGCCCATACGAGATGTGCCAATTCGGCCCGTCAATGGCCCGTTAAAGATCTGACACCATTGCAGCCCATCGTCAGCTCGAGCCCGTTAACAACCCGTTATATATTTGGGCTCAATATCGGCCCGATGAGATTTCGGCCTGTTAATGGCCCATTTAATGGATGGGCCAATTTTTAGGATGTACATCTTTCGTCCTTTTAGCGACCCATTTAAATGTTGGGATAATTTCCGGCCCGGTGTGTCTTTCAGCCTGTTGACGGCCCATAAATCTGATGGGCCATTTGTAGTCGGACCTGTGTTTCGGCCTTTTAGCGACCCATTTAAGTGCTAGGCCAATTTCTAGCCCGGTGTCACTTTCAGCCTGTTGACGGCCCATAAATCAGTTGAGCCATTTGTAGTCGGACCTGAGTTTTGGCCTTTTAGCGACCCATTTAAGTGTTGGGCCAATTCCCGGCCCTGTGTGCCTTTTGGCCTGTTAACGTACCATAAATGAGTTGGGCCATTTGTAGTCGGACCTTAGTTTTGGCCTTTTAACGGCCCATGCCCGCCATGGTCCAATACCAGCCCAGTTTCTCTTTCGGCCTGCTAAAGGCCCACAACACAATTGGGCCATTTACAATACGACCTGACTTTCGGCCTCTTAGCGGTCCATGCTCTTCATGGTCCAGTACAAGCCCGCTGTCTCTTTTGGCCTGCTAAAGGCCTATAGTATAGTTGGGCCATATGTAGCCCAAACTTAGTAACGGCCTGTTAACGGCCCGTGAAATAAATTGGGGCCACCTGTTGCCCGCTTCGATGTCAGCCTGTTAATGACCCGGGAGGTAAGAGGGCCGACCATTAACTTTCGGCCTAGTAACGGCCCATTAACTTAATGGGCCCACTAAAGTTCGTACATGTCTTTAGGCAAAATTAGATAATTTGAGCCCATTACGACGAGCAATTATGCACAGGACCAAAACCGATCAAGCAAAGGTACGGCATACAGGGAATAACGTTGCACATCCAGCATATATTACAGGAAATTACATCCACTGGGCAATCAAAGGTTGATGCCAGTGCAAATAAATGAGCAGAACCTAACCATCTACAACGTCACAATATGCAACCTCAGCATAGATGACTCCCATAAGCATGTGGGCAAGTTCTTGCTGCTTTGTTACACTATCTCTGAAAACATTGACCAGTTGTTGTGTTGCACGACTCTGCACCTCTGATTCATCCACCATTTCCATCATTGCTTCAGCCATTAATTGGTTCACAAACATACATTTATTCTATTGCATTAGAGACAGAGGATACTGGATAGATTCAGATGGCGATTTTGGCAGGCTTGTATTATTGATAGTAGAGAGTGTCTCGACCACTGCATCATAACATAAATTAGGATGGGAACCAAACAGATTAATCATGAGTTATTGCCATATTACCTGGCCTAGATTTACTGGAAAGAAACAATGGGGTTGCCTTGCTGTTTTCCGAGTTTGTCTTCTTATCTTCAGCAGCCTGCACAAAATTAACACACTAGCATTGCTACCATTGGCCAAGTCAGATAATAGGAAAGCAACATTGACACAACGAACGTTTGGGCAACTAGCCTACACCAAATTAACACAATATGGCATAGCTATCATCATCCAGGTAAGGTAGTACGAAAGCAACATTGACACAATGAATGAATGGGCAACTAGAGAAGCACTACAATCCAGTAATGTGCGTGATATGAGATAGTACATTCATGCAGCTCAGTATGCAAAACTACCAGGCAGTTTTCCTTACAAAAATCAACATTGGTGCCTTTAACATTTTGCTACAACTAATTTTAGATCAGATAAAGGTTAGATTCACGCCGATTAACAAAATACATGTTGATGTAAAAATATAGTGATATACAATAGGTACTTACATCAGCATTGGAGCACAGAGAATTCCCGCAAGATATTTTCCTCGAATACGATCCCAATGGAGGAAGTCTTCTATCGTTTAACCTTATTTTCTAAAAGAGAGATGGGTAAGAAACATGTAGAAAATATGATCAGAATGCTATAAAATTTCATGATGTGAGGATACGCACACACTTCTTAGAATGGAGTTGACATTCTTTTGCTGGACTAGAGCGGACTAGTTCTTTGGCCATTGGAATCTGCTTATTATCAGTGGGAGTTGGGTTTCTCTGTGCTGGAGCAGTATCTATGAAAAATGGAGTTGGTTTATTATCTCCTAGCGTTTGGATCTTTTGCAAAGACCTGGTTTGTAACCCTTCATATTCTAACATAGCCGTCTTCCCCTTGCATGCCTTATATAGAAGAATGGTGATTCAGTTATAAAACATGCTACAGCAGAGATGGAATAGGTACTGAAGAATAGAAAGGCATGACATATTGACATGTATTCCCTCCATCCGGAAATAAATGGATGGGTCTAGGCATATTTCAGTTCTAGATACATCCAGTTTTATCCATTTCTGCGACATTTAATCCGGACGGAGGGAGTATGATGTAAGAGCTAGGGATACGACAAGACAACATAGTAAAAAAACATTGAAAAACCCACTACAGAACCAAAGTATTCAAACCCACTGATATGAGATAGTACACTCATGCAGCTCAGGATGCAAAACTACCAGACAGTTTTCCTTACAAAAATCAACATTGTGGCCTTTAATCATACATTTTGCTACGACTAAATTTAGATCAGATAAAGGTTGGATTCACGCCGATTAACAAAATACATGCTGATGTAAAAATATAGTGATATACAACAGGTACTTACATCTACATTGGAGCACAGAGAATTCCTGCAAGAATCTTTCCTCATAAACAATACCAATGCAGAAATTCTTCCATCTGTTAAGCTTATTTTCTAAAAGAGAGATGAGTAAGAAACATGTAGAAAATATGATCAGCATGCTATAAAATTTCATGATGCAAGGATACGCACACGCTTCTTAGAATTGAGTTGACATATTTTTTCTGGACTGGAGCGGACTAGTTCTTTGGCCACTGGAATCTGCTTATTATCAGTAGGAGCTGGGTTTCTCTGTGCTATAGCAGTATCTATAAAAACTGGAGTTGGTTTAATATCTCCTGGCATTTGGATCTTTTGCAAAGGCCTTGTTTGCAACCCTTCAGATTCTAACATAGTCGTCTTCCCCTTGCATGCCTTGTATAGAAGAATGGTGCTTTAATTATAAAACATGCGACATCAGAGAGATGGAATAGGTACTGAAGAATAGAAAGGCATGACATATTGACATGTATTCCCTCCATCCGGAAAAAAATGGATGGGTCTAGGCGTATTTCAGTTCTAGATACATCCTTTTTTATCCATTTGGGCAACATGTAATCCGGACGGAGGGAGTATGGTGTAAGAGCTAGGGATACGACAGGACAACACATAAAAAAACACTAGCTGAATGTAAAACTATATGCTAGCGGAATACGTACAATAATAACTAAGGCAACATACATGTGTATGATTGGGAAAATAAGATGGCATTGCAACAGAGCACTAGAACAACACTTCAATGTAAAAAAACATGGTACGGCAAACAGATGAAGTACATACTGATGAATAACAATGCATAAGATATTCAGAAGCATGATGTCCAAATTAAGCAGATGGCATTGCGATAGAGTAGAATGACAGTACTTGAATTTGAAAACATGTTATCATGAATGGAATAGGTACTGAAAAACAGGAAGGCATGACATATTTACATGCATGATTAGCATGCTAAGCACATGGCATTGCAACAGAGTAGATACACTCCAGGACATTATATGCATGTTGTACCCATATCACAGGCCAAGTTAGAGCAAGGACCTTGTGGGGTGAAGAGGATTCATCATGTTTCTGCAAGTCTTCTGAAGAACTGCCTTTACATGTTCCATCATATTGGGTATCATTGACATCAAGTTTATTGGCCTTTACATTGCTTCGTGAGGTTCTTGTGGATATATCAGTGTGTGCAATTATATCTGACATGCATGGAAGACAACTAGTAGTTAGATTTATGTAATGAGTGCCTGTAGGTGACGACATAAATAGTAGGACTGGGGTTAACTAGCAGCAATAGGTCTCATAAACTAAAGGGAGAACACAGATGAAAGCTACAGAATATGTATTGTTTGTACTCGAGATTAACTAGATGGCACACAAAAGTATTAAAGAACAACATAGGTAATACTAGAAGTGGTATAATACTATAATCACCAGCCTGTGGGATAGCATTGGCTGATGGATGATAACTATGGAACAACGTTACCTAAAGAACAAGTATCTTAGCTGAACTATGGAACAGCGTGAACTCCTGAACAAGACCCGTAAGAGATCAGCATGAATATACAGTGGAATGTGATGATCTATTTTCCATGCTTAGATGAATAACAACGCCATAAATGTTACACACAAGTAAGATGAGGGTACAACCTATCTGGCTGCCATCCATAGGAGTGAGCATCATGTGCTGACTTGTTGATGGCCATGCAGTTGTTGTGGCTGTCCATGCCGGGCACGCACATTCGATGCAGGGAACTGATGAGTGGGGACTATAGCTCCCTTCTGGTGTATGCTTCACTTGTTGGAGCAGCTGCGGTGAGTCAGAAGACGGTGTGTTTGAAGATGCAGATAATGCATAATGTTAAGAACGGCATATCTCTTTGATCTGAAGAAATACACTAAGAGATCAACAACAAGGTACGAGATTGGTCACACGTCTGTTGACTGAAGACTAAATTGGGGTCACATGATTTTATTTTATTTTGGTACTGTCGGATCTACGCCGGATGGCTTGATGGCCGTCTTGTGCCTCCCGGCTGACACTGTTCGGAATCTTCCCCGAAGAGCCAGCGACCAACGGCAGAGCAGCCTGCCTCCGCCGTCCGTGGCCCCAGCCAAAACCCCGCTCCACGCCCACCGCTCTGCCGTGGTTGCACCGCCCCCGGGCCAATCCACAAAGACTCCCCGTCATCCAGATCCGGCGGCGGCAGTACCTTCAACCCACACAACTCTAAAAGATAGCCATCTAAGCACTGCTTCCGCGGCGAACTTGCGGCCCCACACCCTTACGTTAGACACTAGCAAACCGGCAGCCTAGGAGCTCCGCCGCCTCGAGGGGTGCTGCTTCCCATTGGGAATCGATTGGCCCAGAATAAAAATTCAGATAACTGACGCCTAAATAAAGTGATTTGAGATGAGGGTGCGACCTATCTGGCGGCATGGTGAAGTAGGCAAGTCCAGCTGCCGATTCGGTGAGGCCGGCGTGGTTGCGGTGGCGACCGGCGGCAGGGAAAGAGAGATGTCGCGACGGTCGACGGCTACGCAGAAGCAGCACCAGGACTCTGGACGGATCCGAAGTTGGAGCCGCTCCAGCCTCGTGAACAACGGCGAGGGTGAACCGGCTCTGATACGGTTCACGCGGCCGTCGTCAAGGCAGCACCAGCAGCACGAAGTAAGAGGCACATGACCCAGTGCATGACAGCAAATGGACAGCGTCTCCGGCATTAGGGAGGAGGGCGGGTGTGAAATTGGTGCGGTGGGGGGCGCCATGGAGGTGGGGATGAGGTTTCACGGCTCGGG
>NC_057813.1:166037351-166038339 GCF_018294505.1 Triticum aestivum
GGGGGGAATTGGGAGGGGACTGGAACCATGTCTTACGGACACATTTGTCTGAAATGTGAGGGGGAGTTATAGTTCTACCCTTGCCTATAGGCTTCTCGGCTTGGGTCTCTGTACTGAGGGTCGGGGATAGTAGAGTAACTTTGCTTCTCCCCAAATAGTGGGCGGGAGCGATTTTGGGCGAGGAGGGCGTGTTTTGAACTATAGTGGGTGCGAGCGATTTCGGGCGAGGAGAGCGTGTTTTGAAATAGTGGGCGCGAGCTATTTCGGGCGAGGAGAGCGTGTTTTGCCGACCATGGTTTATGAATTATTCGGCACATGTCATTTCGGCCGAGGAGAAGGCGCGCTTGGATGAAGTTACGAACCTACCCTCGATGTACAACGGGCCAATTGATGCGTGTCCCACATAGGACGGTAATTTCACGTCTCCCATTTATTTGCTCGGGCGAATTCCACCGAGCAGAGAGGATGTTTAACGGTTCGTTCAAAATTTGGGAGAACGAGCATCCACGTCTACCTTACCAAGTCGATTCGAATCAAATTTTGAAATATTAGCTTGCCACTTCTTTTTTAGATGGAGAGATGATGCTCGGGAGTAATGTGTTTTTACATGCTCGTTGCTAGCGATTTACTATATGACAAATAGTTGATCCACTCAAAAACGCGAATCAAACCCAAAATGAAATATCTCGATTCAATGAAATAGCTCGTTCAGTGGGTCAAAATAGTGAACTAAATCCAAAATTGAACATCTCAATCGAGTAGCATCTTGTACAATATTATAGTACTCCATGAACATGTTGAAAGTCAAATTAATGAACTTGTTTGATATACGCATATATCCATTCATGTGTGGATTGCAGACAACATGTTCTCCAATTTAAATATTTGAATGCAAGTTTATATCGAAACATGGTTTATATTAGTCTTTGATGCATAAAACGCAACCTCCCCCTCTCCCAGACTCCTGTTCTCTCTCTCTCTCTCTCTC